>NC_046645.1:12243823-12543678 GCF_900324485.2 Mastacembelus armatus
GTATTGTGATTTGGCAATATACAAATAAAATTGAATTGAATTTAATTGAATTGAATGAAAGCGATAACAGGAAATGATCTGCAACCCACTGGGCCAAACTGAACCCAGGAACATAATCTAGAACCACAGCCTGACCCAAATGCTTAACAGCTGGTGGGACACAACAAAGCACATGATAACGGCTAACCTGGGCACACAAGCAACAACCTAGACCAAAGTAAAAATACACTCCCATAACCAAAGGGAAGCATGAACACATCCCCAGCTTCCTGGCACACTCACTACCGACAAGCACCTAAAACTGTCCAGTTCCTACAGGAGTCTCAACTTTTGTTGGGTACTCCAACTGTCAATAAAGGCAGTCTTGGTTTGTGTTACTACAACCTCTGAATCATTAGCCTGTACAATACATCACTAGAGGAAGTAGTACTGTATATTTCTATTATAATCATGAGCAATTAAGCAAAGAAAACGACTAAGTGGAGCGCATTTGTAAGAACCCCTGCAACAGTGCTATCTATCAAAATTGTATTTGATTTCAATCATAGAAAGAATGACACAAGGAGGTTTGGCTTTTGAAAGAGTAAAAATTCACTTAAACCAGCGGATTTCACACAATTTTCTCTTATTTCTAATTGTTTACTTGTGTTATGATTTCATTTTAGAGTATATTGAAACATTATATCAAACTACAGACATTTTTATAACAACTGGAAAACTGATACTATCCTTAACTTTTGACTAGTAGTGTATGTCCTTCACATACAACACGTTTCATACCTACAAGAGTCCTCTTTCAGCCAAGCCGGAGACAGGCCTCCAGAGGAGAGCACCATGGTATGACGTGTGTGAATTTTTTTGGCTTCTCCACCAGTGATAGCAGCTCCTTCACCAGTGCATGGAAATGAGTACCCAACAGCCAATTGTGACTGATTGGACCGTCAGTATGTGCCAAGCAGCCAAAATTGGCAGTGGCAGCTGACTGACTGACAGATGCACTAGAGAGACCTGTCAGACAACCTAAATGCTAAAACATCCTCGGGAGAAGAAGGAACAGGTTACCCCAGGTGGGGAAGCCATCAGTTCTTCATACATCCTCATTGTGGCAACAATGTAAGAACAGGCAGGATACAGTTTAGAGAATGACATGTTTAATAGTCTAGCAGGAGAAATCACGAGCAGACCGTCCAGGACGGGTCGATTTGCAGCCTTCCTGATGGCTTTATAACCACTGAGCAAATAAGTTACACAACACATGAATCATGGTTATACAACATGTTTACAGAAATCTAATTAGTAAGAACCTGTGACTAGCTGTGTCTTCGTGCAATCCCCTGCTGACATAAAAAGCCACGCTATCTAATAAGCGTCATTACCCAAGTTTCTTCAGAACAGTCCCCAGTGATCATTTCCAGGCTGCTGCTCTGGCCAAGCTGGTGAAACACTGGTTGGACGTGGATAGGTGCTGGCAACTGGGATTTTAATCAGTTTTTATTGGTTTTTAATGAAACGGATTGAAACCAAAATTCCTTGTTCAGGACACAATAAATAAATAAATCAATAAAATAAAAAATAAAGGTGTCTTTTGTGTTTCTCCATAATGTTGACATGTATTTAAAACAGATTTGTCTTTATATTTGTATAATATCATGTACTGTAATGTGTCTCCAGGTCAACAGCTATAGCATTTGCATCCCCTGGAGACATGATGATCCTGTTGGAGGAGCTGTCCCGTAAACCTTCCCCACCTCGTCAGTGGATAGGCAGTGAGTCCTGGGTAACTCACACAGACATGTTGAGTTTCACATTCTGTGCCGGAGCTGTCGGATTTGGGATTCAGAAATCTGTCATCCCAGGTCTAAGAAACGTCCTGTTGGATCTCTCTCCCACTAAAGTGGCCACTTCGCCAGTTCGGTCACCGCTTGATTGGCTGGGGCACCAGAAGTCATCCATGGTCAGCTGTGCATGAAAGGGCCAAACAGGGATGAGGACAGTGACATGACATCTGTGACACAACAAAGTTTTTTAACTCCTCCACCAATGACAGGAAATCTTTCATTGGTACATGAAAGTGAGGACCAAACAGACAATCCTGATGGATGGGGCCTTCCAGCAGCTCCCTCCTGACTGACTGGAAAGGAAGAAAAACTGCAGACAAATGTAGCAGTGGACCAGTATCTGCCAGGCAGCAATGCAGGCCCAGCCTTCCATCTTGCTCACCTAAAGTATGGTCAGTTGGAAAGGTGACCCCAGATTTCACGTCTAAATCTTTGTTAGTATGTGATTTGATAAGTGATCATCAAATTGCTTTTCTCTGATTTTTTGAAATCTGTTTGCCCCAGAAAAATGCAAGTAATAAACCCTTGACCTAAAGATTGTTATAACTAATTTGAGAGCCTCATCCTTAGCCTTTTACGCCTAACCTGGGAAATGCAAAGACAAATTCTAATGTTATTCTATACTCTCCACCTGTCCCCTACTCAGAGATTTTAAAAGAATTTCCAGTTCTTCCTTTCTGATTTAATACTTGTGAAATTGCCCAGGCATATTCCTTTGTCTTTGTTGATTACTTGCCATCCCTGTTGGATTGACTCTGTTTTGGACCGGCTACTCCATGTTTTTGGACTGCACTCCCAGGTTTATGCTTTTATTTAGTGTGCCTGTTGTGCAATGCACACTATATATTATTCACTATACTTATTATTATTCTTCCAAACAATATGTTGGAATACTCGTCTTGCAATTTTGAGAAAACCCCACCAAGAAATACCTCAAAACGTGCAGCTCTATGAGGAAAGGTATGCTATGACTTTTAGTGGCATTTTGTGTTACCATGGTGACAAAAATTTCCCCATTGAAACATTATGAAGTTTGCTCTCAATCTGTCATAAAAATCAGAGATGAGGCTTTTATTTTGAAAACAGGTCATGTGGCAGGGTGCTCATGTGACCAATTAAAATCTGTCTTTTAAATTTGAACAAATTAGTAAGTTAGAGGCTATTTATAAACATTGTGATAATGCAGTTGTATGCAATGTAAATACCTTGATTTTTCATTATACACTGGGTAATATACTATGAATAACCTGCTTCAATCTGCATCAAACTCATGTCTATTTTCTGTATGTCATAGAGAGGTACTGTTTTGTCAAAATATCAAGAAATGATTTCTGTCACATTTACATTGTGTGTTACATTTATTCACTTTATTCTATATTTTTATCACCGAATGAAAATGTAATTACAAATGAAACAATATTTTAAAAGGAAATGACAAAATTCCAAATAACATAATCTTAACAACAACAAAACAAAGGCAACATTTTGTGAAACTGTACTAGGGTTGATTTTTGTTCATCAGATGTTTCTTGGTGTTCTTCTCTGGCTTAAACAAAATGATAAAACACTTTGGAGCAAATATACACAATATTAGTCCAAAACTGGAGGCCAGAATGGCAAATATCTCCACAGCCACAGTAAACTTCCCAGGAGAGCTGACATATGCTGGGATAAAAGTGATCCAGACTGCACAGAATATCAGCATGCTGAAGGTGATAAACTTGGCTTCGTTAAAATTATCAGGGAGTTTCCGGGCCAGGACAGCAAACACAAAGCAAAAGACAGCCAGCAGGCCTATGTACCCGAGCACAGCCCAGAACCCAATAGCTGAGCCTAACGCACACTCCAGGATGATTCTTTCTTTGTATATGGTGAAGTTTTTCATTGGAAAAGGGGGACTAACAATCAACCAAACAGTACATATTAAAACTTGGATAAATGTAAATGATAATACAGTCATTCTTTGCTGTAGAGGACCAAACCATTTCATGACATTACTACCTGGAAGTGTAGCTTTGAAGGCCATTAACACCACCATAGTTTTCCCCAGAACACAAGAGATACAGAGGACAAAGGTGATCCCAAACGCTGTGTGGCGCAGCATGCAGGACCACTCAGAGGGTGCTCCAATGAAAGTTAATGAACATAAGAAACACAGAGTCAGGGAGAAGAGCAGCAGGAAGCTCAGCTCAGAGTTGTTGGCCCTGACAATCGGGGATGTTCTGTGTTGAAAGAATATAGTCGCTGTTATAATGGCCAGACAGGCACCACCAACTGAGAAAGTAGCCAGAATGACTCCCAGGATCTCACTGAAGGAAAGAAACTCTACAGGCTTGGGAACACATGTGTCTTTCTCTGCATTAGGCCAGAACTCATTGGGACAAGGGAAACAATCAGTGGAATCTGAAAATATAAATCAAAAAGGACCTTTAGCAGTCCCATCATTGATGTGGTGATATACATGAGAAAACACTGGATTTTACCTGTAGCATTGCTAATCTCTCCCTCAGGACATGGTACACAATCATAACAGCAGATGGGTTTTCCTTTCTGCAGAACTTTATGAGTTCCTTTAGGACAGCTGTCAGTGCACACTGACACAGGAACCTGACGGACACAATACACAATGACAGAATCACACAGATATGCAGTTTTGATACAACAGCTGATATGATTCAGTTCACCAATGTTGAATATATCAATGTTCCTCACTTGTGTCCTGCCTTCCACCCAGGTGATGTTCCTGTTGATATGGAACTCCTGGCCCAGTGGCAGTGATGCATCATATTGCCCTACTGTCACAAACACAATGCTGCCACTCTCACTTTTCTGCCAGTTAACCAGCTCATATGTGGCCACAGGATCCCCATTGGCATCAAATGACACAGGATAACCATTTTGGGAAAAATTTACTTTCTTCAGATGAGTAAGAACCTGTGAGGACAATGAGGGAGGAATAGCAACAAACTGTGTAAAATAAATAAATAAGAATAGTTCTTAATTTCGTAAAAGGGACATCATTGCTAAATAAGGGTACTGGTTTCTTCAATTATTCACTTGAACTGACCTGTTTGGGCTCTATGCTGCTGATTCTGTCACACTGAGTTGTAGAATTAGTCTCCTGACACACTGCATTATGAATGGCATGTGCTATTGCATAAACAGCCTTGTACACCATGTTGGTGTTTCTGAGTTCAGATGTGTCAGTGTATGTGTTCTGGAGTTTCTGTAGGTCCTCGGTTCCATCACACACATTTTTGACTGTGGCAGCACCTACAAACATACAGAGATTTTTAGTTTTGACAATTATCTACACATCCATTCTCTACTACTTATCCATCGCAGTTGGGCTGGACTGACACATGGGCAAAACTAATGGGTCTCCCTGCACAAATCGCCAGTCCATCACAGGGCTGACATACAGAGACTAACAATTCACATTCACATTCACATTCACCAATTAACCTAAGCACAATCTGCATGTGTTTGGACTGTGTGGCGGTGGTGGGATGGGGCTGGAGGGGCAAATACCTGGACAAAAACCTCCATACACATGGGTAGAATATGCAAAATCCACACAGAAAGACCTGATGGTTGAATAAGATTTGAATGTGTAACCATCTTGCTGTGAGATGGTTACTACCATGACACCCACAATGACAATAATGTTACTACTTTCAGAAAACATCCATCCATCCATTTTCTATACCCACTTATTCCTTAACCAAGGTCACAGGGACCTGGTGGATCTTATCCCAGCTCTCTTTCAGGTGGAAGGCAGGGGTACACCCTGGACAATTTAGAGGCACTGATCAACCTAACATGCATATTTGTGGACTGTGGGAGGAAACCGGAGTACTCAGAGGAAACTCACGCAAGCACAGGGAGGAACAAACAAACTCCACACCGAAAGGCTGGGTTGCAAACCCACAGCCTTCTTGCTGTGAGGCATGAGTGCTAAGCACCCATCCACCATGCTGCCCACATTACTATTCATTATTATGTATTTTTTTTCAGTTTTCATTTAGTTTGCTTTTGTAAATTAAGCAGATCAGATTGTCATTTGCACAAACTCATATATTTATATTTCTCTAATACAGTGTGTAAAATGTTTGCTCCATTCTGCATGTCAACTCACATTGACATTAAAATACATGAAGATCTGAAAGCAATCTCTTTTAATAGACTAGCATAATCAATGAAAATGAACATCTACAGTAACTGATAAATTATATTAATAACCTTTATTTATCTTGGTGGCCTGTAAAGTGCTTTTATATTTAACTTAAACCATTATATAAGTGGTTTTTCACATCCACCTCAATGTAGGCTTTCAACAAACAAAATAACACAACCACATCAACACAGTTGTAATTACCTCTTATGTTAATGTAGAAAAAAGAAATAAAACAATATGTAAGTCTCTCACTTTTTTCCAGTCTGCAGTTGAATGCACTCTCCCAGAACTCAGTAAGAATTGGGGAGGCTACCACTTTAGTAGGAGACAGATCCAGCAGGAAGTTTCTCAGTCCTGGGATGACAGATTTCTGAATCCCAAATCCAATGGCTCCATCACAGAAACTGAACCTAAGCATGTCTGCATGGGTTATCCAGGACTGACTGCCTATCCACTGACGAGGTGGGGAAGGTTACACGAGACAGCTCCTCCAGCAGGATCCTCATGTCTCCAGATGCTGCAAATGCAACAACAACCATAGCCGTTGACCTAGAGACACATTACAGTGCATTTTATTATACCAATATTAGCACTTATCACTTTCTCTTGCAATTATAAACACAAAGTATATTTTAGTTTTCAGTTTTTTGAATCCAAAGTATTGTCTCAGTGTTTTACATAATATATAGAACATAATTTCCTACAAAAAAGTTCTATATTTTCTTCTATTTTCCCCCATTCTATTTCTTTCTTTTCAATTCTCTTTCTGTGTGTGTGTGTGCGCGTGGGTGTGTGTGTGTGTGTGTGTGTGTGTGTGTGTGTGCATTTGTGTGTGTGCATTTGTGTATATACAGGGCAAGAACACAAGCACAATCAGAGATGTAGAAACCTGCGGATAACATCAGCCACTCTCTGGATCCTGCTACGTGGGTTGGTCCGATAGAAAGATTCAGAGTATTCAACACAGATCCCCTCTTTGTGTGCTGCCTCCAGAAAAGACGCCATGCCATTATTTCCATAGTCAGAATCTGAACGGACAGCACCTATCCAAGTCCAGCCAAAGTGTTTCACCAGATTGACCAGAGCAGCAGCCTGGAAATGGTCACTGGGAATTGTTCTGAGGAAATTCGAATACTGATGCTTATCAGATAGGCATGCACAAGTGGCAGAGTAACTCACCTGAAGAAAGAATACAGTATGGTTCTGTAACGATACTGACTGATTATAAAGTCAGTATGGGTATATTATACAATATTATACTAAAGCATAGTTTGTCAAAAATGTAACATATTTACTTGAGGAATATTAAAGGACCCAATGATCCGTGAAATGGTGATGGATGGTGTGGAATCAGATTCACCAACAACAGCCATCACCATACCAGATTTTGAGCAGTTATCTCTGGTATAAAACTCAGGGTCCAGACCATTAGAAAGCTGAAATGCCACATGCATCGCCATGGGCACTGAGGCACATGAGTCATAGATCTGATAACCGAGCCTGATGCCTGGGAGCAGCTTTGTACTGTTGTTAATCTCCTCAATGGCAAAGACCATTGCACGAGAGAAGTGCAGTCCACGGCCGTTAATGCTGCAAACAGATACTCATGTTACTTTTGAAATGCAAGATAAGTGAGAAGGAGAATTCACAATTTTCATAAAAAACATGTACTGAAAGAGAATTGAAATTCATAG
Source organism: Mastacembelus armatus (assembly GCF_900324485.2). Taxonomy (NCBI): domain Eukaryota; kingdom Metazoa; phylum Chordata; class Actinopteri; order Synbranchiformes; family Mastacembelidae; genus Mastacembelus; species Mastacembelus armatus. The sequence goes on from NC_046645.1 coordinate 12,251,533, forward strand.
TTACACTTACAGTACTGTTTTTGTTAGCTGATACAGCAAACCTCTACAACAAACCATTTTTTTCAGTTAGGGAGGACAATAATTCATCATATGGGCCCAACCTAATATTGTTATGAACGCCTGTAATTGACATGAGCTAATATTGATTTGATCCTTAATGTGAAAAAGAAGAAAAATTTTTAAAAGTATTCAATAGTACACAAAAGAGACTTTGCAAGAAGCTTGTAATAACATCCTTCAAATGAAAACATACATACACACACAATATCACATCCTTTTTTTCCCCCATTGTTCCCTCTTACTAACCTCCCTCTGCACTTCAGTGGCTCAGGCACTGTGTTGTAGTTATGCTCCACTGTTTGTGCATAAAGGTGTATAGGGAAAACAACCCCAATAACGTAATCACCATCCATTGAGAAGACAGAAGGAAGAGTGGTACCTTGCAGTTTACATTTCACAGATAAAACCTCAGCACTGACCCCAGCAGCAGCTCTAATCTCTGTGCACCCATCACTTTGTTTCAGACCATCCCAACAACCATTCAACGTAAGAGCTGAGTTCAACCCAGTCAAACCCAGAGCTAATCTCAGACCAATAAAGAGAAAAGAGATCTCCATCTCTCAGGTGCATCTGTGCACAAGTGTGTTTTCACTGGTTTATAAAGGTTTTCTGACTCAAGTCTCTTGCTCTCTGCTGTACCTCAGCCTACATCAGACAGGGGGGGCCCTTACCTAATTTGTTTTATTTAGCTCAAATTATTTTAATTTGTTGGGCTGAATATAATTATAATTTTCACAAAATACCTGAGTTTCTTTTCTCCTTTTCTAATTTAGTGTTGTAAACATCAGATATCTCCCTAATTTTGTACTATCCTGTTTTGCTCATACTGCCTATGCTGCTCCGGAGATATTAAATTTTCAATTGTTATTATTTCCCGCTTTATTTCTTATTGACTTCACTTTGTGTTTATGGCTGTTCATATTAATAAATGCTGAATATAAAGCTGGGAATGCTAGTGTAATATTTTTTAAGGACCACACCTTGGTCATAGTATGTGTGATATATTCATTATGTCTGATATATATCAAATTCAATGCAGTTTAACTGCAATGTTATCTTTACATAAATATAACATCATAACAATGTATCATCATAAATATTAACAATTCGTATTTCTTTTCTTTTCCAATACTGAGAAGCAGTGGATCCCCAAAGTCCATCCATCCATCCATTTTCTACCGCTTATCCGGGGCCGGGTCGCGGGGGCAGTAGCCGAATCAGGGATACCCAGACTTCCTTCTCCTTGGACACTTCCTCCAGCTCTTCCGGGGGGACACCGAGGCGTTCCCAGGCCAGCTGGGAGACATAGTCCCTCCAGCGTGTCCTGGGTCTTCCCCGGGGCCTCCTCCCGGTGGGACATGCCCGGAACACCTCCCCAGGAAGGCGCCCAGGAAGCATCCGAAACAGATGCCCGAGCCACCTCAACTGACTCCTCTCGATGTGGAGGAGCAGCGGCTCTACTCCAAGCTCCTCCCGGGTGACCGAGCTCCTCACCCTATCTCTAAGGGAGCACCCGGCCACCCTGCGGAGGAAGCTCATTTCAGCCGCTTGTATCCGCGATCTCGTTCTTTCGGTCATGACCCAGAGCTCATGACCATAGGTGAGAGTAGGAACGTAGATTGACCGGTAAATCGAGAGCTTCGCCTTCCGGCTCAGCTCCTTCTTCACCACAACGGACCGGTACACCGACCGCATTACTGCTGCCGATGCCCCGATCCGTCTTTCAATCTCACGTTCCGTCCTTCCCTCACTCGTGAACAAGACCCCGAGATACTCAAACTCCTCCACTTGAGGCAGGATCTCTCCCCTGGCCTGGAGATGGCAAACCACCTTTTTCCGGTTGAGTACCATGGCCTCGGACTTGGAGGTGCTGATTCTCATCCCAGCCGCTTCACACTCGGTTGCAAACCGCCCCAGCGAACGCTGGAGATCCTGGCTCGATGGAGCCAACAGGACAACATCATCTGCAAAAAGCAGAGATGAAATCCTGTGGTCCCCGAACTGGACTCCCTCCGGCCCCTGGCTGCGCCTAGAAATTCTGTCCATAAAAGTAATGAACAGAACCGGTGACAAAGGGCAGCCCTGCCGGAGTCCAACGTGTACTGGGAACAGGTCTGACTTACTGCCGGCAATGCGAACCAAGCTCCTGCTCCGTTTGTACAGAGACCGGATAGCCCTCAGCAAACGGCCCCGGACCCCATACTCCTGGAGCACCTCCCACAGGATGTCACGAGGGACCCGGTCGAATGCCTTCTCCAAGTCTCCAACACATGTGGACTGGTTGGGCAAACTCCCATGAACCCTCGAGCACCCTCGAGAGTGTGTAGAGCTGGTCCAGTGTTCCACGCCCAGGACGGAAACCGCATTGTTCCTTCTGGATCCGAGGTTCGACCACCGGCCGGATCCTCCTCTCCAGCACCCTGGCATAGACCTTCCCTGGGAGGCTGAGGAGTGTGATCCCTCTGTAGTTGGAACACACCCTCCGGTCCCCCTTCTTAAAACGAGGAACCACCACCCCGGTCTGCCAATCCAGGGGTACTGTCCCCGAACGCCACGCGATGTTGCACAGGCGTGTCAGCCATGACAGCCCAACAACATCCAGAGACTTGAGGTACTCGGGACGGATCTCATCCACCCCCGGTGCTTTGCCACCGAGGAGCTGCCGAACTACCTCAGTGACTTCGGCTTGGGTGATGGATGGATCAGCCTCCGAATCCCCAGCCCCTGCTTCCCTTATGGAAGACGTGTTGACAGGATTGAGGAGATCCTCGAAGTATTCCTTCCACCGTCCAACGATATCCCCAGTCGAGGTCAGCAGCTCACCACTTCCACTGTAAACAGCGTTGGTAGAGCACTGCTTCCCCCTCCTGAGGCGCCGGACAGTTTGCCAGAATTTCTTCGGGGCCGACAGGTAGTCCTTCTCCATGGCCTCACCGAACTCCTCCCATACCCGAGTTTTTGCCTCCATCACCGCCTGGGCTGCAGCACGCTTGGCCCTGCGGTACCTGTCAGCTGCTTCGGAAGTCCCACAAGCCAACCAAGCTCGGTAGGATTCCTTCTTCAGCTTGACGGCATCCCTTACCTCCGGTGTCCACCACCGGGTTCGGGGATTGCCGCCACGACAGGCACCCGAAACCTTACGGCCACAGCTCCTAGCCGCCGCGTCGACAATGGAGGTGGAAAATATGGTCCATTCGGACTCAATGTCCCCAGCCTCCCCCGGGATCTGGTAGAAGCTCTCTCGGAGGTGTGAGTTAAAGACCCCCCTGACAGTGGGTTCGGCCAAACATTCCCAACAGACCCTCACAATACGTTTGGGCCTGCCAAGTCTGTCCCGCTTCCTCCTCCGCCAGCGGATCCAACTCACCACCAGGTGGTGATCAGTTGACAGCTCTGCCCCTCTCTTCACCCGAGTGTCCAAGACATACGGCCGAATGTCAGATGACACGACCTCCCGCACAAGCTCAGGCTCCTTCCCCCCCAGTGAGGTGACATTCCATGTCCCTAGAGCCAGTTTCAGCATCCAGGGATCGGGTCGCCGAGGTCCCCGTCCTCGACCACTGCCCGATCCACTATGCACCGGCCCCTTATGGATCCTCCTGCGGGTGGTGGGTCCACAGAAGGACGGCCCCACGTCACTCTTTCGGGCTTTGCCCGGCTGGGCCCCATCGGGGGAGACCCAGCCACCAGGCGCTTGCCTACGAGCCCGAACCCCAGGCCTGGCTCCAGGGTGGGGCCCCGGCTTCGCCATGCCGGGCGACGTCATGGTCTTCGATTGTCGCTCCCCTTATGGATCCCCAAAGTCTTATTTTATAAATCAATTCTCATGTTTTTGCATCTTTTTCATTAAAAAATGAGAAACATCAGATTGATGTCTTTATTCAATACTGTAGCCAGACCACTGTTGTACCGACACACAAACAATTTGGATATACTCTTAGCATTCAGTGCTGAAACACTGCTGTTAGGCCCAAGATCCCTGTTTTTCTGTCTGTTCCTTATTTGGTTAGTTCCTGTTTCCTTCTGTGTTCATTTCCGAGGCAGCCTTGCTCATCAGATAGTGGTAGATTATGATAGATTATTTTTACCTGTGTTAATCAGTCCTTAGTTTTGTGTGTACATATCTCCTGCGTCCCTTTGTTCCCTGTCGAAGCATTGGTGATTATAGCGTATAGTGTGTAGGTGATGCTTACCTCAGCTCGTGTTTCGCGTTCCTGTTCTTGTTCAAGTTCTTGTCCTGTCTGCCTGCCTGCCTGCCCGCAGAGAGGCGGAGATTACTTATGTTTTGTACCTGAGCCTGGAAGATCCAGGTAAATAAATGTGTTGTCCTGCACGTGGGTTCTCACCTCTTCCTTCATCACACGCCACACCAAGACTCTAACAACTGCAGGACATAGTTAACAACCACTGGTATGATATTTTCACCTGAGATTATTGTATGTTAGTTGGGTGCAGTCCTCTGGGCTATTGTTTACTGATCCTATTTTGTTCTCACACCAGTGCACTGAAAAGTAAATTGTATAAGCTCACATGAAGTGGGCACCATAGTCTGTCTGAAACATGTGCCTCAATCATGTCCGCATCTCTCCCAGTTCAGACAGAATCTTCCCATAAAAAAAACAGCCTTTTCTTTAGCAAGCTCAGGGGACAAGTTGGGCCCACAACCCAGTGGGCTACATCCAATTTGCAGCAGCTTTGGTTACAATACATAACCATGTTCTGTGTTATTGGTGTGCTCTGCCCTCTGGGCTATTGCTTATGAGTAAAAGCTCCCCTACCCTTCCGCTCCCTTCCCTTCCCCTCTCTTCCTCTCCTCCCACCTCACATGTATATTCCACCATTGAATGTCACTAACCTTGTGCTCTCTCTCCTCCCTAGTTTGTGCTCTCTCCCTCTCTCTCTCTGTTCTTTTCCTGTACCTTCTGCAGGTGTCCCTGGTCCTGGAGCTGTTTATCGCTGATGTGCAGTTACTGGCCCCACCAATCTTCAGTGTCTAATTGTTGTTTATTTTTGCTGTTCGTTTCTCTCTCCTCTATCCACTCACCCCAACCGGTTGAGGCAGATTGAGCCCTGCTGAAACTGAGCCCAGTTCTGCTGGAGAGTTTTTCCTCTCCACTGTCCCTAAGTACTTGCTCATAAGGGATTTGTTGGGTTTTTTGTTTTTGTAAAGTGCCTTGAGATGATTTGTATTGTGATTTGGTGCTATACAAATAAAATTGAATTGTATTGAATTGAAATTAATTGAATTGAATTGAATTGAATTAAAGTGATAACAGGAAATGATATGCAACCCACTGGGCCAAACTGAACCCAAGGACATAATCTAGAACCACAGCCTGACCCAACTGCATAACAGCTGATGGGACACAACAAAGCACATGATAACAGCTAACCTGGGCACACAAGCAACAACCTAGACCAAAGTAAAAACACACTCCCATAACCAAAGAGAAGCATGAACACATCCCCAGCTTCCTGGCACATTCACTATTGACAAGCAGCTAAAACTGTCCAGTTCCTACAGGAGTCTCAACTTTTGTTGGGTACTCAAAACAAACTCTGTCTATGAAGGCAGTCTTGGTTTGTGTTACTACAACCTCTGAATCATTAGCTTCAACAATACAGCACTACAGGAAGTAGTACTGAATATTTCTATTACAATGGTGAGCAATTAGGCAAAGAAAACGACTAAGTGGAGTGCATTTTGAGAACCCCTGCAACAGTGCTATCTATCCAAATTGTATTTGATTTCAATCATAGAAAGAATGACACAAGGAGGTTTGCCTTTTGAAAGAGTAAAAATTCACTTACACCAGCATTCCACACAATTTTCTCTTATTTCTAATAGTTTACTTGTGTTATGATTTCATTTTAGAGTATATTGAAACATTATATCAAACTACAGACATTTTTATAACAACTGGAAATCTGATAATATCCTTAACTTTTGACTAGAAGTGTATGTCCTTCACATACAACACATTTGATACCCATAAGAGTCCTCTTTCAGCCAAGCCGGAGATAGGCCTCCAGAGGAGAGCACCATGGTATGACGTGTGAATTTTTTTGGCTTCTCCACCAGTGACAGCAGCTCCTTCACCAGTGCATGGAAATGAGTACCCAACAGCCAATTGTGACTGATTGGACCATCAGTATGTGCCAAGCAGCCAAAATTGGCAGTGGCAGCTGACTGACTGACAGATGCACTAGAGAGACCTGTCAGACAACCTAAATGCTAAAACATCCTCGGGAGAAGAAGGAACAGGTTACCCCAGGTGGGGAAGCCATCAGTTCTTCATACATCCTCATTGTGGCAACAATGTAAGAACAGGCAGGATACAGTTTAGAGAATGACATGTTTAATAGTCTAGCAGGAGAAATCACGAGCAGACCATCCAGGACAGGCCGATTTGCAACCTTCCTGATGGCTTTATAACCACTGAGCAAATAAGTTACACAACACATGTATCATGGTTATACAACATGTTTACAGAAATCTAATTAGTAAGAACCTGTGACTAGCTGTGTCTTCGTGCAATCCCCTGCTGACATAAAAAGCCACGCTATCTGATAAGCGTCAGTACCCAAGTTTCTTCAGAACAATCCCCAGTGATCATTTCCAGGCTGCTGCTCTGGCCAAGCTGGTGAAACACTGGTTGGACGTGGATAGGTGCTGGCAACTGGATTTTAAATAATTTTTATTGGTCTTTAATGAAACGGATTGAAACCAAAATTCCTTGTTCAGGACACAATAAATAAATAAATAAATCAATCAATAAAATGAAAAATAAAGGCATCTTTTGTGTTTGTCCATAATGTTGACATGTATTTAAAACAGATTTGTCTTTATATTTGTATAATATCATGTACTGTAATGTGTCTCCAGGTCAACAGCTATAGCATTTGAATCCCCTGGAGACATGATGATCCTGTTGGAGGAGCTGTCCCGTAAACCTTCCCCACCTCGTCAGTGGATAGGCAGTGAGTCCTGGGTAACTCACACAGAAATGTTGAGTTTCATATTCTGTGCCGGAGCTGTCGGATTTGGTATTCAGAAATCTGTCATCCCAGGTCTAAGAAACTTCCTGTTGGATCTCTCTCCCACTAAAGTGGCTACTTTGCCAGTTCGGCCACCGCTTGATTGGCTGGGGCACCAGAAGTCATCCATGGTCAGCTGTGCATGAAAGGGCCAAAAAGGGATGAGGACAGTGACATGACATCTGTGACACAACAACGTTTTTTAACTCCTCCACCAATGACAGGAAATCTTTCATTGGTACATGAAAGTGAGGACCAAACAGACAATCCTGATGGATGGGGCCTTCCAGCAGCTCCCTCCTGACTGACTGGAAAGGAAGAAAAACTGCAGACAAATGTAGCAGTGGACCAGTATCTGCCAGGCAGCAATGCAGGCCCAGCCTTCCATCTTGCTCACCTAAAGTATGGTCAGTTGGAAAGGTGACCCCAGATTTCACGTCTAAATCTCTGTTAGTATATGATTTGATAAGTGATCATCAAATTGCTTTTCTCTGATTTTTTGAAATCTGTTTGCCCCAGAAAAATGCAAGTAATAAACCCTTGACCTAAAGATTGTTATAACTAATTTGAGAGCCTCATCCTTAGCCTTTTACGCCTAACCTGGGAAATGCAAAGACAAATTCTAATGTTATTCTATACTCTCCACCTGTCCCCTACTCAGAGATTTTAAAAGAATTTCCAGTTCTTCCTTTCTGATTTAATACTTGTGTAATTGCCCAGGCATATTCCTTTGTCTTTGTTGATTACTTGCCATCCCTGTTGGATTGACTCTGTTTTGGACCGGCTACTCCATGTTTTTGGACTGCACTCCCAGGTTTATGCTTTTATTTAGTGTGCCTGTTGTGCAATGCACACTATATATTATTCACTATACTTATTATTATTCTTCCATACAATATGTTGGAATACTCGTCTTGCAGTTTTGAGAAAACCCCACCAAGAAATACCTCAAAACGTGCGGCTCGATCAGGAAAGGTATGCTATGACTTTTAGTGGCATTTTGTGTTACCATAGTGACAAAAATTTCCCCATTGAAAGATTATGAAGTTTGCTCTCAATCTGTCATAAAAATCAGAGATGAGGCTTTTATTTTAAAAACAGGTCATGTAGCAAGGTGCTCATGTGACCAATTAAAATCTGTCTTTTAAATTTGAACACATAAGTAAGTTAGAGGCTATTTAAAAATATTGTGATAATGCAGTTGTATGCAATGTAAATACCTTGATTTTTCATTATACACTGGGTAATATACTATGAATAACCTGCTTCAATCTGCATCAAACTCATGTCTATTTTCTGTATGTCATAGAGAGGTACTGTTTTGTCAAAATATCAAGAAATGATTTCTGTCACATTTACATTGTGAAATTTATTTACTTTATTCCATATTTTTATCACAGAATGAAAATGTAATTATGAAATGAAACGATATTTTAAAAGGAAATGACAAAATTCCAAATAACATAATATTAACAACAAATAAAAAAAAGGCAACATTTTGTGAAACTGTACTAGGGTTGATTTTTGTTCATCAGATGTTTCTTGGTGTTCTTCTCTGGCTTAAACAAAATGATAAAACACTTTGGAGCAAATATACACAATATTAGTCCAAAACTGGAGGCCAGAATGGCAAATATCTCCACAGCCACAGTGAACTTCCCAGGAGAGCTGACATATGCTGGGATAAAAGTGATCCAGACTGCACAGAATATCAGCATGCTGAAGGTGATAAACTTGGCTTCGTTAAAATTATCAGGCAGTTTCCGGGCCAGGACAGCTAACACAAAGCAAAAGACAGCCAGCAGGCCTATGTACCCGAGCACAGCCCAGAACCCAATAGCTGAGCCTAACGCACACTCCAGGATGATTCTTTCTTTGTATATGGTGAAGTTTTTCATTGGAAAAGGGGGACTAACAATCAACCAAACAGTACATATTAAAACTTGGATAAATGTGAAATTTAATACACTCATTCTTTGCTGGGTAGGACCAAACCATTTCATGACATTACTACCTGGAAGTGTAGCTTTGAAGGCCATTAACACCACCATAGTTTTCCCCAGAACACAAGAGATACAGAGGACAAAGGTGATCCCAAAAGCTGTGTGGCGCAGCATGCAGGACCACTCAGAGGGTGCTCCAATGAAAGTTAATGAACATAAGAAACACAGAGTCAGGGAGAAGAGCAGCAGGAAGCTCAGCTCAGAGTTGTTGGCCCTGACAATCGGGGATGTTCTGTGTTGAAAGAATATAGTCGCTGTTATAATGGCCAGACAGGCACCACCAACTGAGAACGTAGCCAGGATGACTCCCAGGATCTCACTGAAGGAAAGAAACTCTACAGGCTTGGGAACACATGTGTCTTTCTCTGCATTAGGCCAGAACTCATTGGGACAAGGGAAACAATCAGTGGAATCTGAAAATATAAATCAAAAAGGACCTTTAGCAGTCCCATCATTGATGTGGTGATATACATGAGAAAACAATGGATTTTACCTGTAGCATTGCTAATCTCTCCCTCAGGACATGGTACACAATCATAACAGCAGATGGGTTTTCCTTTCTGCAGAACTTTATGAGTTCCTTTAGGACAGCTGTCAGTGCACACTGACACAGGAACCTGACAGACACAATTCACAATGACAGAATCACACAGATATGCAGTTTTGATACAACAGCTGATATGATTCAGTTCACCAATGTTGAATATATCAATGTTCCTCACTTGTGTCCTGCCTTCCACCCAGGTGATGTTCCTGTTGATATGGAACTCCTGGCCCAGTGGCAGTGATGCATCATATTGCCCTACTGTCACAAACACAATGCTGCCACTCTCACTTTTCTGCCAGTTAACCAGCTCATATGTGGCCACAGGATCCCCATTGGCATCAAATGACACAGGATAACCATTTTGGGAAAAATTTACTTTCTTCAGATGAGTAAGAACCTGTGAGGACAATGAGGGAGGAATAGCAACAAACTGTGCAAAATAAATAAATAAGAATAGTTCCTAATTTCGTAAAAGGGACATCATTGCTAAATAAGGGTACTGGTTTCTTCAATTATTCACTTGAACTGACCTGTTTGGGCTCTATCCTGCTGATTCTGTCACACTGAGTTGTAGAATTAGTCTCCTGACACACTGCATTATGAATGGCATGTGCTATTGCATAAACAGCCTTGTACACCATGTTGGTGTTTCTGAGCTCAGATGTGTCAGTGTATGTGTTCTGGAGTTTCTGTAGGTCCTCGGTTCCATCACACACATTTTTGACTGTGGCAGCACCTACAAACATACAGAGATTTTTAGTTTTGACAATTATCTACACATCCATTCTCTACTGCTTATCCATCGCAGTTGGGCTGGACCGACACATGGGCACAACTAAAGGGTCTCCCTGCACAAATCGCCAGTCCATCACAGGGCTGACATACAGAGACAAACAATTCACATTCACATTCACCAATTATCATAAGCAAAATCTGCATGTGTTTGGACTGTGTGGGGGTGATGGGATGGGGGTGGAGGGGCAAGTACCTGGAGAAAACCTCCATAATCATGAGTAGAACATGCAAAATCCACACAGAAAGACCTGATGGTTGAATAATATTTGAATGTGTAACCATCTTGCTGTGAGATGGTAACTACCATGACACCCACAATGACAATAATGTTACTACTTTTAGAAACATCCATCCATCCATTTTCTATACCCACTTATTCCTTAACCAGCGTCACAGGGATCTGCTGGAGCTTATCCCAGCTCTCTTTCAAGTGGAAGGCAGGGGTACACCCTGGACAATTTAGAGTCACTGATCAACTTAACATGCATGTTTGTGGACTGTGGGTGGAAACCAGAATACTCAGAGTAAACCCACGCAAGCAGAGGGAGAACATGCAAACTCCACACAGAAAGGCTGGGTTGCGAACCCACAACCTTCTTGCTGTGAGGCAACAGTGCTAACCACTCATCCACCATGCTGCTCACATTACTATTCATTATTATGTATTTTTTTTCAGTTTTCATTTAGTTTGCTTTTGTAAATTAAGCAGATCAGATCGTCATTTGCACAAACTCATATATTTATATTTCTCTAACACACTGTGTAAAATTTATGCTCCGTTCGGCATGTCAGCTCACATTAACATTAAAATACATGAAAATCTGAAAGCAATCTCTTTTAATAGACTAGCATAATCAATGAAAATGAACATCTACAGTAACTGATAAATTATATTAATAACCTTTATTTATCTTGGTGGCTTGTAGAGTGCTATTACACTTAACATGCACCATTATATAAGTGGTTTTTCACATCCACCTCAATGTAGGCTTTCAACAAATAAAATAACAGAACCACATCAACACAGCTGTGATTATCACTTATGTTAATGTAGAAAAAAGAAATAAAACAATATTTAAGTCTCTCACTTTTTTCCAGTCTGCAGTTGAATGCACTCTCCCAGAACTCAGTAAGAATTGGAGAGGCTGCCACTTGAGTGGGAGAGAGATCCAACAGGAAGTTTCTGAGGCCTGGGATGACAGATTTCTGAATCCCAAATCCAATGGCTCCATCACAGAAACTGAACCTAAGCATGTCTGCATGGGTTATCCAGGACTGACTGCCTATCCACTGACGAGGTGGAGAAGGTTCACGAGACATCTCCTCCAGCAGGATCCTCATGTCTCCAGAGGCTGCAAATGCAACAACAACCATAGCCGTTGACCTAGAGACACATTACAGTGCATTTTATTATACCAATATTAGCACTTATCACTTTCTCTTGCAATTATAAACACAAAGTAGAGTTTAGTTTTCAGTTTTTTGAATCCGAAGTATTGTCTCAGTGTTTTACATAATATATAGAACATAATTTCGTACAAAAATGTTCTATATTTTCTTCTATTTTTCCCCATTCTATTTCTGTCTTTTCAGTTCTCTTCCTGTGTGTGTGTGTGTGCGCGTGGGTGTGTGTGTGTGTGTGTGTGTGTGTGTGTGTGTGCATTTGTGTGTGTGCATTTGTGTATATACAGGGCAAGAACACAAGCACAATCAGAGATGTAGAAACCTGCGGATAACATCAGCCACTCTCTGGATCCTGCTACGTGGGTTGGTCCGATAGAAAGATTCAGAGTATTCAACACAGATCCCCTCTTTGTGTGCTGCTTCCAGAAAAGACGCCATGCCATTATTTCCATAGTCAGAATCTGAACGGACAGCACCTATCCAAGTCCAGCCAAAGTGTTTCACCAGATTGACCAGAGCAGCAGCCTGGAAATGGTCACTGGGAATTGTTCTGAAGAAATTCGGGTACTGGCGCTTATCAGAAAGGCATGCACAAGTGGCAGAGTAACTCACCTAAAGAAAGAATACAGTATGGTTCTTTAACAATACATTATAAAGTCAGTATGGGCATATTATACAATATTATACTAAAGCATAGTTTGTCAAAAATGTAAAATATTTACTTGAGGAATATTAAAGGACCCAATGATCCGTGAAATGGTGATGGATGGTGTGGAATCAGATTCACCAACAACAGCCATCACCATACCAGATTTTGAGCAGTTATCTCTGGTATAAAACTCAGGGTCCAGACCATTAGAAAGCTGAAATGCCACATGCACTGCCATGGGCACTGAGGCACATGAGTCATAGATCTGATAACCGAGCCTGATGCCTGGGAGCAGCTTTGTACTGTTGTTAATCTCCTCAATGGCAAAGACCATTGCACGAGAGAAGTGCAGTCCACGGCCGTTAATGCTGCAAACAGATACTCATGTTACTTTTGAAATGCAAGATAAGTGAGAAGGAGAATTCACAGTTTTCATAAAAAACATATACTGAAAGAGAATTGAAATTCATAGTTACAACTGCTGTACTGTTTTTGTTAGCTGATACAGCAAACCTCTGCAACAAACCATTTTTTTCAGTTAGGGAGGACAATAATTCATCATATGGGCCCAACCTAATATTGTTATGAACGCCTGTAATTGACATGAGCTAATATTGATTTGATCCTTAATGTGAAAAAGAAGAAAAATTTTTAAAAGTATTCAATAGTACACAAAAGAGACTTTGCAAGAAGCTTGTAATAACATCCTTCAAATGAAAACATACATACACACACAATATCACATCCTTTTTTTCCCCCCATTGTTCCCTCTTACTAACCTCCCTGTGCACTTCAGTGGCTCAGGCACTGTGGTGTAGTTATGCTCCACTGTTTGTGCATAAAGGTGTATAGGGAAAACACCTCCAATAACATAATCACCACCCATTGAGAAGACAGAAGGAAGAGTGGTACCTTGCAGTTTACATTTCACAGATAAAACCTCAGCACTGACCCCAGCAGCAGCTCTAATCTCTGTGCACCCATCACTTTGTTTCAGACCATCCCCACAACCATTCAACGTAAGAGCTGAGTTCAACCCAGTCAAACCCAGAGCTAATCTCAGACCATCCATCCATCCATCCATCCATCTTCTATACCCGCTTTTCCTGTTCAGGGTCACGGGGATCCGCTGGAGCCTATCCCAGCTCTCTCTCGGGTGGAAGGCAGGGGTACACCCTAGACAGGTCACCAGTCTGTCGCAGGGCCACACATATAGACACACAAAGACAGACAACCTCACACACTCACACTCACTCCTACGGGCAATTTTAGAGTCACCAATCAACCTGACATGCATGTTTTTGGACTGTGGGAGGAAACCGGAGTACCCGGAGTAAACCCACGCAAGCACAGGGAGAACATGCAAACTCCACACAGAAGGCCGGGATGCGAACCCACGACCTTCTTGCTGTGAGGCAACAGTGCTAACCACTCAGCCACCATGCTGCCCAATCTCAGACCAATAAAGAGAAAAGAGATCTCCATCTCTCAGGTGCATCTGTGCACAAGTGTGTTTTCACTGGTTTATAAAGGTTTTCTGACTCAAGTCTCTTGCTCTCTGCTGTACCTCAGCCTACATCAGACAGGGGGGGCCCTTACCTAATTTGTTTTATTTAGCTCAAATTATTTTAATTTGTTGGGCTGAATATAATTATAATTTTCACAAAATACCTGAGTTTCTTTTCTCCTTTTCTAATTTAGTGTTGTAAACATCAGATATTTATCTAATTTTGTACTATCCTGTTTTGCTCATACTGCCTATGCTGCTCCGGAGATATTTAATTTTATTGTTATTATTTCCCGCTTTATTTCTTATTGACTTCACTTTGTGTTTATGGCTGTTCATATTAATAAATGCTGAATATAAAGCTGGGAATGCTAGTGTAATATTTTTTAAGGACCACACCTTGGTCATAGTATGTGTGATATATTCATTATGTCTGATATATATCAAATTCAATGCAGTTTAACTGCAATGTTATCTTTACATAAATATAACATCATAACAATGTATCATCATAAATATTAACAATTCGTATTTCTTTTCTTTTCCAATACTGAGAAGCAGTGGATCCCCAAAGTCCATCCATCCATCCATTTTCTACCGCTTATCCGGGGCCGGGTCGCGGGGGCAGTAGCCGAATCAGGGATACCCAGACTTCCTTCTCCTTGGACACTTCCTCCAGCTCTTCCGGGGGGACACCGAGGCGTTCCCAGGCCAGCCGGGAGACATAGTCCCTCCAGCGTGTCCTGGGTCTTCCCCGGGGCCTCCTCCCGGTGGGACATGCCCGGAACACCTCCCCAGGAAGGCGCCCAGGAAGCATCCGAAACAGATGCCCGAGCCACCTCAACTGACTCCTCTCGATGTGGAGGAGCAGCGGCTCTACTCCAAGCTCCTCACCCTATCTCTAAGGGAGCACCCGGCCACCCTGCGGAGGAAGCTCATTTCAGCCGCTTGTATCCGCGATCTCGTTCTTTCGGTCATGACCCAGAGCTCATGACCATAGGTGAGAGTAGGAACGTAGATTGACCGGTAAATCGAGAGCTTCGCCTTCCGGCTCAGCTCCTTCTTCACCACAACGGACCGGTACACCGACCGCATTACTGCTGCCGATGCCCCGATCTGTCTTTCAATCTCACGTTCCGTCCTTCCCTCACTCGTGAACAAGACCCCGAGATACTCAAACTCCTCCACTTGAGGCAGGATCTCTCCCCTGGCCTGGAGATGGCAAACCACCTTTTTCCGGTTGAGTACCATGGCCTCGGACTTGGAGGTGCTGATTCTCATCCCAGCCGCTTCACACTCGGTTGCAAACCGCCCCAGCGAACGCTGGAGATCCTGGCTCGATGGAGCCAACAGGACAACATCATCTGCAAAAAGCAGAGATGAAATCCTGTGGTCCCCGAACTGGACTCCCTCCGGCCCCTGGCTGCGCCTAGAAATTCTGTCCATAAAAGTAATGAACAGAACCGGTGACAAAGGGCAGCCCTGCCGGAGTCCAACGTGTACTGGGAACAGGTCTGACTTACTGCCGGCAATGCGAACCAAGCTCCTGCTCCGTTTGTACAGAGACCGGATAGCCCTCAGCAAACGGCCCCGGACCCCATACTCCTGGAGCACCTCCCACAGGATGTCACGAGGGACCCGGTCGAATGCCTTCTCCAAGTCTCCAACACATGTGGACTGGTTGGGCAAACTCCCATGAACCCTCGAGCACCCTCGAGAGTGTGTAGAGCTGGTCCAGTGTTCCACGCCCAGGACGGAAACCGCATTGTTCCTTCTGGATCCGAGGTTCGACCACCGGCCGGATCCTCCTCTCCAGCACCCTGGCATAGACCTTCCCTGGGAGGCTGAGGAGTGTGATCCCTCTGTAGTTGGAACACACCCTCCGGTCCCCCTTCTTAAAACGAGGAACCACCACCCCGGTCTGCCAATCCAGGGGTACTGTCCCCGAACGCCACGCGATGTTGCACAGGCGTGTCAGCCATGACAGCCCAACAACATCCAGAGACTTGAGGTACTCGGGACGGATCTCATCCACCCCCGGTGCTTTGCCACCGAGGAGCTGCCGAACTACCTCAGTGACTTCGGCTTGGGTGATGGATGGATCAGCCTCCGAATCCCCAGCCCCTGCTTCCCTTATGGAAGACGTGTTGACAGGATTGAGGAGATCCTCGAAGTATTCCTTCCACCGTCCAACGATATCCCCAGTCGAGGTCAGCAGCTCACCACTTCCACTGTAAACAGCGTTGGTAGAGCACTGCTTCCCCCTCCTGAGGCGCCGGACAGTTTGCCAGAATTTCTTCGGGGCCGACAGGTAGTCCTTCTCCATGGCCTCACCGAACTCCTCCCATACCCGAGTTTTTGCCTCCATCACCGCCTGGGCTGCAGCACGCTTGGCCCTGCGGTACCTGTCAGCTGCTTCGGAAGTCCCACAAGCCAACCAAGCTCGGTAGGATTCCTTCTTCAGCTTGACGGCATCCCTTACCTCCGGTGTCCACCACCGGGTTCGGGGATTGCCGCCACGACAGGCACCCGAAACCTTACGGCCACAGCTCCTAGCCGCCGCGTCGACAATGGAGGTGGAAAATATGGTCCATTCGGACTCAATGTCCCCAGCCTCCCCCGGGATCTGGTAGAAGCTCTCTCGGAGGTGTGAGTTAAAGACCCCCCTGACAGTGGGTTCGGCCAAACATTCCCAACAGACCCTCACAATACGTTTGGGCCTGCCAAGTCTGTCCCGCTTCCTCCTCCGCCAGCGGATCCAACTCACCACCAGGTGGTGATCAGTTGACAGCTCTGCCCCTCTCTTCACCCGAGTGTCCAAGACATACGGCCGAATGTCAGATGACACGACCTCCCGCACAAGCTCAGGCTCCTTCCCCCCCAGTGAGGTGACATTCCATGTCCCTAGAGCCAGTTTCAGCATCCAGGGATCGGGTCGCCGAGGTCCCCGTCCTCGACCACTGCCCGATCCACTATGCACCGGCCCCTTATGGATCCTCCTGCGGGTGGTGGGTCCACAGAAGGACGGCCCCACGTCACTCTTTCGGGCTTTGCCCGGCTGGGCCCCATCGGGGGAGACCCAGCCACCAGGCGCTTGCCTACGAGCCCGAACCCCAGGCCTGGCTCCAGGGTGGGGCCCCGGCTTCGCCATGCCGGGCGACGTCATGGTCTTCGATTGTCGCTCCCCTTATGGATCCCCAAAGTCTTATTTTATAAATCAATTCTCATGTTTTTGCATCTTTTTCATGAAAAAATGAGAAACATCAGATTGATGTCTTTGTTCAATACTGGAGCCAGAGCACTGTTGTACCGACACACAAACAATTTGGAAAGACTCTTACCATTCAGTGCTGAAACACTGCTGTTAGGCCCAAGATCCCTGTTTTTCTTTCTGTTCCCTATTTGGTTAGTTCCTGTTTCCTTCTGTGTTCATTTCCCAGGCAGCCTTGCTCATCAGATAGTGGTAGATTATGGTAGATTATGTTCACCTGTGTTACTCAGTCCTTGGTTTTGTGTATATATATCTCCTGCGTCCCTTTGTTCCCTGTCAGAGCATTGATGATTATAGCGTATAGTGTGTAGGTGATGCTTACCTCAGCTCGTGTTTCGCGTTCCTGTTCTTATTCAAGTTCTTGTCCTGTCTGCCTGCCTTCCTGCCTGCCGAGTGGTGGAGATTACGTATGTTTTGTACCTGAGCCTGGAAGATCCAGGTAAATAAAGTATGTTGTCCTGCATGTGGGTCCTCACCTCTTCCTTCATCACACGCCACACCGAGACTGTAACAACTGCAGGACATAGTTAAGAACCATTGGTATCATATTTTCACCTGAGATTACTGAATGTTAGTTGGGTGCAGTCCTCTGGGCTATTGTTTATTGATCCTATCTTGTTCTCACACCAGTGAACTGAAAAGTAAATTGTATAAGCTCACATGAAGTGGGCACCATAGTCTGTCTGAACCATGTGTCTCAATCACGTCCGCATCTCTCCCCAGTTCAGTTCCAGTTCTTCACATAAAGAACCAGCCTTTTCTTCAGCAAGCTCAGGGGACAAGTTGGGCCCACAGCCCAGCTGGCTGCATCCAATTTGCAGCAGCTTTGGTTACAATACATAACCATGTTCTGTGTTATTGGTCTGCAGCCCTCTGGGCTATTGCTTATGAGTTAAAGCTCCCCTACCCCTCTCCTCCCTTCCCTTTCCCTCTCTTCCTCTCCTCCCACCTCACATGTATATTCCACCATTGAATGTCACTAACCTTGTGCTCTCTCTCCCCCCTAGTTTGTGCTCTCTCACTCTCTCTCTCTGTTCTCTTTTTGTACCTTCTGCAGGTGTCCTGGAGCTGTTTATTGCTGATGTGCAGTTTCTGGCCCCACCAATCTTCAGTGTCTATTTGTTGTTTATTTTTGCTGTTCTTTCCTCTCTCCTCTATCCACTCACCCCAACCGGTCGAGGCAGATGGCCGCCCAAACTGAGCCCGGTTCTGCTGGAGGTTTTTTCTTCTGTTAAAGAGAGTTTTTCCTCTCCACTGTCCCCAAGTGATTGCTCATAAGGGATTTGTTGGGTTTTTTGTTTTGGTAAAGTGCCTTGAGATCATTTTTATTGTGATTTGGCAATATACAAATAAAATTGAATTTTATTGATTCCTTGAACCGCCACCTTATCGTGGTGGAGGGGTTTGAGTGCCCGTATGATCCTAGGAGCTATGTTGTCTGGGGCTATATACCCCTGGCAGGGTCTCCCAAGGCAAACAGGTCCTAGGTGACGGACCAGACTAAGAGCGGTTCAGTGACGCCTTGTGGAGCGACAATCGAGGACCGTGACGACGCCCGGCATGGCGAAGCCGGGGCCCCACCCTGGAACCAGGCCTGGGGTTCGGGCTCGTAGGCAAGCGCCTGGTGGCTGGGTTTCCCCCCATGGGGCCCAGCCGGGCAAAGCCCGAAAGAGTGACGTGGGGCTGCCCTTCTGTGGACCCACCACCCGCAGGAGGATCCATAAGGGGCCGGTGCATAGTGGATCAGGCAGTGGTCGAGGACGGGGACCTCGGCGACCCGATCCCTGGATGCTGAAACTGGCTCTAGGGACATGGAATGTCATCTCAATGGGGGGGAAAGAGCCTGAGCTTGTGCGGGAGGTCGAGCGGTACCGACTAGAGATAGTCGGGCTCACCTCCACGCACAGCCTGGGGTCTGGAACCCAGCTCCTTGAGAGGGGCTGGACTCTCTTCTACTCTGGAGTTGCTCACGGTGAGCAGCGGCGAGCTGGTGTGGGCTTGCTCATAGCTCCCCAGCTCAGCTGCCACGTTTTGGAGTTGTCCCCCCAGAGTGAAAGGGTCGTTTTCCTGCGCCTTCGGGTCGGGGATAGGTCTCTCAGCCCGAAACAACAGTGCAGAGTACCCGGGGGCTGATCCATCCATCACCCAAGCCGAAGTCACTGAAGTAGTTCGGTAGCTCCTCGGTGGCAAAGCACCAGGGGTGGATGAGGTCCGTCCCGAGTACCTCAAGTCTCTGGATGTTGTTGGGCTGTCATGGCTGACACGCCTGTGCAACATCGCGTGGCGTTCGGGGACAGTACCCCTGGATTGGCAGTTCCTCTTTTAAAGAAGGGGGACCGGAGGGTGTGTTCCAACTACAGAGGGATCACACTCCTCAGCCTCCTGGGGAAGGTATATGCCAGGGTGCTGGAGAGGAGGATCCGGCCGGTGGTCGAACCTCGCATCCAGGAGGAACAATGCGGTTTCCGTCCTAGGCGTGGAACACTGGACCAGCTCTACACACTCTCGAGGGTGCTCGAGGGTTCATGGGAGTTTGCCCAACCAGTCCACATGTGTTTTGTGGACTTGGAGAAGGCATTCGACCGGGTCCCTCGTGACATCCTGTGGGAGGTGCTCCAGGAGTATGGGGTCCGGGGCCGTTTGC
This sequence comes from Mastacembelus armatus, assembly GCF_900324485.2. Lineage (NCBI taxonomy): Eukaryota > Metazoa > Chordata > Actinopteri > Synbranchiformes > Mastacembelidae > Mastacembelus > Mastacembelus armatus. Next base: position 12,271,451 of record NC_046645.1, read on the forward strand.
TGAGGGCTATCCGGTCTCTGTACAAACAGAGCAGGAGCTTGGTTCGCATTGCCGGCAGTAAGTCAGACCTGTTCACAGTGCACGTTGGACTCCGGCAGGGCTGCCCTTTGTCACCGGTTCTGTTCATTACTTTTATGGACAGAACTTCTAGGCACAGCCAGGGTCCGGAGGGAGTCCAGTTCGGGGACAACAGGATCTCATCTCTGCCTTTTGCAGATGATGTTGTCCTGTTGGCTCCATCGAGCCAGGATCTCCAGCGTGCGCTGGGGGAGGTTTGCAACCGAGTGTGAAGCGGCTGGGATGAGAATCAGCACCTCCACGTCCGAGGCCATGGTACTCAACCGGAATAAGGTGGCCTGCCATCTACAGGCCAAGAGAGAGATCCTGCCTCAGGTGGAGGAGTTTAAGTATCTCGGGGTCTTGTTCACGAGTGAGGGAAGGACGGAACGTGAGATTGACAGACGGATCGGGGCATCGGCAGCAGCAATGCGGTTGGTGTACCAGTCCATTGTGGTGAAGAAGGAGCTGAGCCGGAAGGCGAAGCTCTCGATTTACCGGTCAATCTACGTTCCTACTCTCAATTAAGGTCATGAGCTCTGGGTCATGACCAAAAGGACAAGATCGCGGATACAAGCGGCTGAAATGAGCTTCCTCCGCCGGGTGGCCAGGCGCTCCCTTAGAGATAGGGTGAGGAGCTCGGTCACCCAGGAGGAGCTTGGAGTAGAGCCGCTGCTCCTCCACATTGAGAGGAGTCAGTTGAGGTGGCTCGGGCATCTGTTTTAGACCCATGTTTTTGGACTGAACTCCCAGGTTTATGCTTTTATTTAGTGTGCCTGTTGTGCAATGCACACTATATATTATTCACTATACTTATTATTATTCTTCCAAACAATATGTTGGAATACTCGTCTTGCAGTTTTGAGAAAACCACACCAAGAAATACCTCAAAACGTGCAGCTCTATCAGGAAAGGTATGCTATGACTTTTAGTGGCATTTTGTGTTACCATGGTGACAAAAATTTCCCCATTGAAACATTATAAAGTTTGCTCTCAATCTGTCATAAAAAATCAGAGATGAGGCTTTTATTTTGAAAACAGGTCATGTGGCAGGGTGCTCATGTGACCAATTAAAATCTGTCTTTTAAATTTGAACAAATTAGTAAGTTAGAGGCTATTTATAAACATTGTGATAATGCAGTTGTATGCAATGTAAATACCTTGATTTTTCATTATACACTGGGTAATATACTATGAATAACCTGCTTCAATCTGCATCAAACTCATGTCTATTTTCTGTATGTCATAGAGAGGTACTGTTTTGTCAAAATATCAAGAAATGATTTCTGTCACATTTACATTGGGTGTTACATTTATTCACTTTATTCTATATTTTTATCACAGAATGAAAATGTAATTATGAAATGAAACAATATTTTAAAAGGAAATGACAAAATTCCAAATAACATAATCTTAACAACAACAAAACAAAGGCAACATTTTGTGAAACTGTACTAGGGTTGATTTTTGTTCATCAGATGTTTCTTGGTGTTCTTCTCTGGCTTAAACAAAATGATAAAACACTTTGGAGCAAATATACACAATATTAGTCCAAAACTGGAGGCCAGAATGGCAAATATCTCCACAGCCACAGTAAACTTCCCAGGAGAGCTGACATATGCTGGGATAAAAGTGATCCAGACTGCACAGAATATCAGCATGCTGAAGGTGATAAACTTGGCTTCATTAAAATTATCAGGCAGTTTCCGGGCCAGGACAGCTAACACAAAGCAAAAGACAGCCAGAAAGCCTATGTACCCGAGCACAGCCCAGAACCCAATAGCTGAGCCTAATGCACACTCCAGGATGATTCTTTCTTTGTATATGGTGAAGTTTTTCATTGGAAAAGGGGGACTAACAATCAACCAAACAGTACATATTAAAACTTGGATAAATGTGAAATTTAATACACTCATTCTTTGCTGGGTAGGACCAAACCATTTCATGACATTACTACCTGGAAGTGTAGCTTTGAAGGCCATTAACACCACCATAGTTTTCCCCAGAACACAAGAGATACAGAGGACAAAGGTGATCCCAAACGCTGTGTGGCGCAGCATGCAGGACCACTCAGAGGGTGCTCCAATGAAAGTTAATGAACATAAGAAACACAGAGTCAGGGAGAAGAGCAGCAGGAAGCTCAGCTCAGAGTTGTTGGCCCTGACAATCGGGGATGTTCTGTGTTGAAAGAATATAGTCGCTGTTATAATGGCCAGACAGGCACCACCAACTGAGAACGTAGCCAGGATGACTCCCAGGATCTCACTGAAGGAAAGAAACTCTACAGGCTTGGGAACACATGTGTCTTTCTCGGCATTAGGCCAGAACTCATTGGGACAAGGGAAACAATCAGTGGAATCTGAAAATATAAATCAAAAAGGACCTTTAGCAGTCCCATCATTGATGTGGTGATATACATGAGAAAACATTGGACTTTACCTGTAGCATTGCTAATCTCTCCCTCAGGACATGATACACAATCATAACAGCAGATGGGTTTTCCTTTCTGCAGCACTTTATGAGTTCCTTTAGGACAGCTGTCAGTGCACACTGACACAGGAACCTGACAGACACAATGCACAATGACAGAATCACACAGATATGCAGTTTTGATACAACAGCTGATATGATTCAGTTCACCAATGTTGAATATATCTCTGTTCCTCACTTGTGTCCTGCCTTCCACCCAGGTGATGTTCCTGTTGATATGGAACTCCTGGCCCAGTGGCAGTGATGCATCATATTGCCCTACTGTCACAAACACAATGCTGCCACTCTCACTTTTCTGCCAGTTAACCAGCTCATATGTGGCCACAGGATCCCCATTGGCATCAAATGACACAGGATAACCATTTTGGGAAAAATTTACTTTCTTCAGATGAGTAAGAACCTGTGAGGACAATGAGGGAGGAATAGCAACAAACTGTGTAAAATAAATAACAATAGTTCTTAATTTCATAAAAGTGACATCATTGCTAAAGAAGGGTATTGGCTTCTTCAATTATTCACTTTAACTGACCTGTTTGGGCTCTATGCTGCTGATTCTGTCACACTGAGTTGTAGAATTACTCTCCTGACACACTGCATTATGAATGGCATGTGCTATTGCATAAACAGCCTTGTACACCATGTTAGTGATTCGGAGCTGAGATGTGTCAGTGTACGGGCTCTGGAGTTTCTGTAGGTCCTCATTTCCATCACACACTTTCTTGTCTGTGGCAGCACCTACAAACAGACAGTTTTTTAGTTTTGACAATTATTAACACATCCATTCTCTACTACTGCTCATCCTTCACCGTTGGACTCGACTGACACATGGGCAAGAGATGGGCTACTCCCTGCACAGATCACCAGTCTATCACAGGGCTGAGATACAGAGACAAACAACAACTCACACTCACATTCACCAATTAACCTAATCACAATCTGCATGTGTTTGCACTGTGTGAGGGGAAGTCAGAGTACTTAAAGAAAACCTCAATAAACGTTTAGAAAATGGAAACTCCACACAGAAAGACCATCTATAACCATCTTACTGTGAGGTGACAATGCTAACTAACATGTCACCATGTCACCCACTATGACTATCATATTACTTTAGTATTCATTTTTCTGTTTTTATATTTTTCTCTGTTATTGTATATTAAGGAGATCAGAATGTGATTTGCACAAAACTATAGGCTATATGTATATTTTTCTAATTTATTGTGAAACTTGCACACCATGCCCTTTTTAACTTTAGATATGTCAACTCACATTAATATTAAAATATGAGTGACCTGAAAGTGATCTCTTAAGAGAATAACATAACCAGTGTAAATAAATATCTACACTAATTGATATATGATATTCATAATCTGTATTTACATTTTTTTTTTCTGTAGACTGTTTGTATACATTTTATACACCATTATTTCAAGTGAGACATCCAGACTTTTTCAGACTTTGTCAATTTAAGCATTGAACAAACAAAACAGCACATCCACATCACAGCAAGGATGACGAATGTTAATGTTAATTTTAAAAAATCAGATGTGTCTTACTTTTTTCCAGTCTGCAGTTGAATGCACTCTCCCAGAATTCAGTAAGAATTGGGGAGGCTGCCACTTTAGTGGGAGAGAGATCCAGCAGGAAGTCTCTAAAATCTGGGATGACAGATTTCTGAATCCCAAATCCGATGGCTCCATCACAGAAGGTGAACCGATGCATGTCTGGGTCAGTTACCCAGGCCTCACTGCCTATCCACTGACGAGGTGGGGAAGGTTCACGAGATAGCTCCTCCAAAAGAATCCTCATGTCTCCAGATGCTGCAAATGCAACAACAACTATAGCTGTTGACCTGGAGACACATTACAGTGCATTTTATTATACCAAGGTAAGCACACATCTGTTTCAAATATTTCTTACAATGACCAACACAAAAGTAGTTAATTTTTATAGTTGTTGAATCTGAAGTATTCTCTGACTGAGTAGGCTATTTTTATTATATGCAAGCAACAAACATGAAAATGATACCATGTCAATTTTACCGTGAAACCATTACATATTTCTAGCTTCATTTTTTCTTTGTGTGCATATGAGTGTGTGTATGTGTGTGCACACAGGACAAGAACACAAACACAATCAGAGATGTAGAAACCTGCGGATAACATCAGCCACTCTCTCGATCCTGCTACGTGGGTTGGTCCGATAGAAAGATTCAGAGTATTCAACACAGATCCCCTCTTTGTGTGCTGCCTCCAGAAAAGACGCCATGCCATTATTTCCATAGTCTGAATCTGACCGGACAGCACCTATCCAAGTCCAGCCAAAGTGTTTCACCAGCTTGGCCAGAGCAGCAGCCTGGAAATGGTCACTGGGAATTGTTCTGAAGAAACTTGGGTACTGACGCTTATTGGATAGGCATGCACAAGTGGCAAAGTGACTCACCTGAAGGAAACAAAAGACAATACAGTATAATTCTGTAACAACAGAAAAAATATGTATCCAAAAGACTTACTTGAGGAATATTAAAGGATCCAATGATGTGTGAAATGCTGATGGATGGTGTGGACCCAGATTCACCAACAACAGCCATCACCATACCAGATTTTGAGCAGTTGTCACTGGTATAAAACTCAGGGTCCAGGCCATTAGAAAGCTGAAATGCCACATGCACCGCCATGGGCACTGAGGCACATGAGTCATAGATCTGATAACCGAGCCTGATGCCTGGGAGCAGCTTTGTACTGTTGTTAATCTCCTCAATGGCAAAAACCATTGCACGTGAAAAGCGCAGTTCACGGGTGTCAATGCTGCACACAGATACTTATGTTACTGTTTTGATGCAGAGTACATGATAAAGACAATTCACAATTTTATAAGTAAATACTAAAAGCAGGAGAAATGCTATTCATAGTTTTTTGTTAGTACACATATGGTAATAACATAAATCAAATGAAAGCATCTGTCCCACACAACAAAACCACTTCTCCCTCTTACTTACCTCCCTGTGCACTTCAGTGGCTCAGGCACTGTGGTGTAGTTATGCTTCACTGCGTGCATGTTATAGTGTATAGAGAAAACACCCCCAATAACATAATCACCATCCATTGAGAAGGCAGAAGGAAGAGTGGTACCTTGCAGTTTACATTTCGCAGATAAAGCCTCAGCACTGACCCCAGCAGCAGCTCTAATCTCTGTGCACCCATCACTTTGTTTCAGACCATCCCCACAACCATTCAACGTAAGAGCTGAGTTCAACCCATAAAAACACAGAGCCAACTTCAGACCAATAAAGAGAAAAGAGATCTCCATCCCAAAAGTGCATGTGAACATTAGTGCGTTTTTAGTTGTTTATATAGCTTTTCAGGTAATCCCTCCTTCTGCTGTAATCTTTCAAAAGACAGAGGATGTCCTTTCTAAGTTTTCTGTCTTTAAGTTCAAATATTTTATTTTGTTGGGCTGTATGTAGGTTGCACAGTATGGTTACTACAGTGTGTGCTGTATTTTACCAATTTAATTATCAGTTATCACCCACTTTTTCTTTTTCTCCCCATTGGGTGGCACTACAGAACACTTTACACAAAAACAATCACACAATGCATGTATTTTTGTTTTTACCTGTATGTACATCAGAGATTGTTTGCCTTTGTTTTGTTTAAACTTGTTTTCTTTGTGATTACAAAGCATATTGAGAGCTTCAGTTCATTTCAGATTCATTTCAGATTCATGAGTCAAATGCCTTGTGTGTCCAACAGATTTGGCCTATAACCATGATTGTGACTCTTTGTTTTAGCAAACATTGTACTTAGGGAGCAAGGGTTTATTTTGTTTTATGTTATTTTATATCTGTTTTTGTCTTTTCTACCCAATAAGCTATTGTGTTGCAAGATACTAGTATTGTACTGTATGTTTTTTAGAAAATATTAAATAAATAAGTTTGTTAAATGACAAAATAATTAATTCAATTTTTGTGTAGCCAAAGTTCTGTCCATCTGAGATGCAGCTGTGCTGTTCCTCATGGGCCCCATCCCATCCTCACAATAGTGCACTTATGTAAAAATTGTCAATGCCCCCCTAGCACAGGCCCCATTTCCAAACCAAAGGACCTCAGTCACGTCCACATACTGTAGATCCCATACACACTGATTAGCCACAACATTATTAACGCTGGCACGTAAAGTGAATATCATTAAAATTTCAAAGTCTGGCTTAGGTCTCTAACCGTCACCATTTGTGTCTGTTCTGCAACTAGCGAGCCCACAAATCTAAAGGCCCCAGCCTCCACCTTTTCGTCCATTATTCACATAAACGGTCTGACAGCGATGGGTTTTTCCCAACATCCCTAATTTAGAGAGTGCTTTGCGGCGAAGTACTACCGCACCCTCCCCCTCGCTCCCAAGGATGGGTTAGCAGTAAAACTAGTGGGCGGCTACCACCAGGCCACCTAGCCAGCAGCCGACCCTGAGGCCTAGCTCCCAACTGTGCCTGAAAAGTAAATGAGACAGCAGGTGCTATCTTGTCTCTGCATGCCTCTTTTTGTTGTGGATCTGGACCGTGGGCCACACGAACCTCTGGCAGGAAATCACAGTGACCTAATGGCCAATGCATTGGCTTTCTAAGCCAGGGATTGTGGGTTTGATTAACAGCAGAGAACAATACTCTGTTGAAAAAACAGCAATGTTACATTTCGGTGTATGCAACATTCTGTTGCTGTTGCTAATAAAGAGGTTAACGTTTGCGTGTATTTGGGTGTACAATAAATGTTCTGTTACTGTTTTCTTCTGTGGTACAGCTGACCCCTGCCACTGATAAGGCAGCCATGGCAGTGTTTGCACACGCATCCCACCACGCTGGTGAGAGCAAGCATGCCAAGTACAAGCAGCACACGTCCTCACCCCAAATTCACATCTCCATGCTTATCTCAGTTGGGCCATCTAGAGGCAGCTCGTCCACGTAGCAATAAAGGGTGTTGTGGCAAAAAACCTTTGGGTGACCAATAAAGAGAGTGCAGACAGACTGTCTTTTTCAGAATATTTCCTTTCCTTTCTTGCAAGAAAGGACCAGAACACACACTAGAACACAATCAGAGTCTTCCCCAGTTGCTCAGCTCCGACTGGGCTTAGGCCGCTACTTAAACAGACATGTGAAGTGAAAGTGAAAGTGAAAGTGAAAGTGACTTAACTGGCCAAGTATGGTGACCCATACTCAGAATTTGTGCTCTGCATTTAACCCAATCCCAAGTGAACACACACAGCAAGTAAACACACACACACCGTGCACACACACCCGGGGCAGTGCAAAGTAAATCAAATAATCATTCACATAATCAGATACAGAGTAGACACAAAGTTATTCCCTAATAAGGCTATTTTCCAAAATCCTATATTTTCATTCGATAGTTAACCCTCCATTCTGGGTGTGCTCTGTTATACTTGTCCCTTCCTCACACCTAGTGTCCTAAGGAACCTTTCTCCCAGATACTCCTCACCAACATCCTTAAGAACACTGTGTCCCTTTGTACCAGACTATTCTACACTAGTAAACTCTGTGAATCAACCTGTAAAAATCAAGAATACAGTGACACCTGATAAAAATCAAAATCGGTAAGAATAATCAATCATTGAAAATCATTTTTCGATTACATGGGTCAGTGTCTCCACACACCAACCTCATCTCCACTCTGCCTATTGCCCCCTTCCCTTCCTAGCCACCATTCTGCAGGGTTCCATAAGTCTTGACTCAAACAGATGCTGCAGGTGAATATACATGAGTGGCCAAGGAGGGGGGTTATTTTTCGTAAGTGCTAGCATAGGATGCAGCCATTCCTCTACACCCGTTATTTCCAGGCAATCGGGGGAGAGGAGTTTTTTGCTTGATTTGGAATAGCTTAGAAATCAGTGCAGGTCAGGAATCTTTTACATGGTCATGATGACACAGATTTCACACTGCATTTGCCAGAATGACTGGTTAATTTTGTAATATCTGACCCGACCATTCCCCAGTACAGGAAACTTCTTCATTTTCTCCTCAGGGATCAAGAAATCACTATAACTTTTGACTTCTAGCTCACTAGCTGGCTTCTAGCCCCATACCTGGAGTGCATGGAGACAACTCTGGAAACCCTGAGGAGATGGGAAATAAGGGAGCTGTTTCTTACCCTGATGACCTGCTGTTACTAGTTTGCTCCCAGGAAGAGCCGTAACTAAAGTCCACAGTTGCCCCCATCTGGTTAGGTTGGGTGTTCCGGAAAGAGCTCTTCCCAGCCCATTCAGATTTTTGTAAATCTGGGTGTGAAGTCTAATGTGCTCAGTATGAGGGCTCGCCTCTCTGGAGAGAGATCAATAGTATTCTAACCTTTGCTGCCTTTGCTGTCCAATCAGATTTAACCCTCAGGGGTCGACAAACACGAGTTTTGTGGCATCTTCTCCTGATAATGCTGAAATGAACTTAAATTACTCTGTCAGTCTTGATCATACAAATAAGAGCAATGTATCATTCAAATCTGTAAAGGGTCTACTTTTATTTGTACACACTCATAATAACAATAAAAAGCTGTGCTTTTGTAAAATAAAACAGACAGGGTGAGGTCGCTTCTCTTTCTCCTGTCTTCATAGACGTAAATAAAACAACCTGAATCTCAGCGAATGCTTGCCTCAAAATATGAGAAATATATCCATAGAAAGGTTGAAATGTCTTCTTTTAAATGAAACAATTCAAGTCGAAAGCAAACAATCTCTTTTTATGCAATCCATATGAAAGTAAGGAGCGGTACGGTTTGTCCTCTCTCACCTCATTATAGCTAATGTGATCCCACCTCGCACTAAGCGCACTGTTCATATGGAAATAATCTGAGGTGAGCCAGATAATTATGTGCACGCCTCCGAGAAGTGGCATAAAATTTCAAGCTTCATTATAGAATTTACTCACTTTTTCTGTGCGTTTGGAGGATGGCACGTTATGCAGGTGAAGAAGCATTTTGTATGGTTTCGGACAGTAAAAAAATTAATTTTCTTCTCGAACTTGACAAAATCTTGCACATACACACTGACTTGTTCGGAACTTTGCTCTATGCCAGCTCCAACTGTGTATTCTCATGTGTTTACAACAATAACAACAACAGTGATTCACTAACATCCCTGCGCTATGGTACACCATTGACTTATCTCACTGTCGGCTTTGCTCACGTCATATCGTTCTTTTCTCTGATTGGTTTATTCTGTGTCCATTAGCCTGCCCCCTGGAAGTCGATCTCAACCAAAGCGATTCCAGACTAATTCTTTGTGTAGAACAGAAAAAGAGTCTGGCTGGCCAGACCAATGAATCTCATCCAATATTGATGTCAAAATATAAAGAGATGAATTCTGTCACATTTTAGATTTTTTACTTCTATTTTTTAACACAGAATGAAAATGTAATTATAAATGAAACAATGATATCTTAAAAGGATATTCACAAAATTTCAAGGTAACATAATACTAACAACATCAGAACAAATGCAAAATAAAGTAAATTTTGAAGTTTGGAACAACAAGAAGATGAAATGTTTATATCCTATTTCCAAACCTCAGAAACTGTACTAGGATTAATTTTTGTTCATCAGATGTTTCTTGGTGTTCTTCTCTGGCTTAAACAAAATGATGAAACACTTTGGAGCAAATATACACAATATTAGTCCAAAACTGGAGGCCAGAATGGCAAATATCTCCACAGCCACAGTAAACTTCCCAGGAGAGCTGACATATGCTGGGATAAAAGTGATCCAGACTGCACAGAATATCAGCATGCTGAAGGTGATAAACTTGGCTTCATTAAAATTATCAGGCAGTTTCCGGGCCAGGACAGCTAACACAAAGCAAAAGACAGCCAGCAGGCCTATGTACCCGAGCACAGCCCAGAACCCAATAGCTGAGCCTAACGCACACTCCAGGATGATTCTTTCTTTGTATATGGTGAAGTTTTTCATTGGAAAAGGGGGACTAACAATCAACCAAACAGTACATATTAAAACTTGGATAAATGTGAAATTTAATACAGTCATTCTCTGCTGTAGAGGACCAAAGCATTTCATGACATTACTACCTGGAAGTGTAGCTTTGAAGGCCATTAACACCACCATAGTTTTCCCCAGAACACAAGAGATACAGAGGACAAAGGTGATCCCAAACGCTGTGTGGCGCAGCATGCAGGACCACTCAGAGGGTGCTCCAATGAAAGTTAATGAACATAAGAAACACAGAGTCAGGGAGAAGAGCAGCAGGAAGCTCAGCTCAGAGTTGTTGGCCCTGACAATCGGGGATGTTCTGTGTTGAAAGAATATAGTCGCTGTTATAATGGCCAGACAGGCACCACCAACTGAGAACGTAGCCAGGATGACTCCCAGGATCTCACTGAAGGAAAGAAACTCTACAGGCTTGGGAACACATGTGTCTTTCTCTGCATTAGGCCAGAACTCATTGGGACAAGGGAAACAATCAGTGGAATCTGAAAATATAAATCAAAAAGGACCTTTAGCAGTCCCATCATTGATGTGGTGATATACATGAGAAAACAATGGATTTTACCTGTAGCATTGCTAATCTCTCCCTCAGGACATGGTACACAATCATAACAGCAGATGGGTTTTCCTTTCTGCAGCACTTTATGAGTTCCTTTAGGACAGCTGTCAGTGCACACTGACACAGGAACCTGACAGACACAATACACAATGACAGAATCACACAGATATGCAGTTTTGATACAACAGCTGATATGATTCAGTTCACCAATGTTGAATATCAATGTTCCTCACTTGTGTCCTGCCTTCCACCCAGGTGATGTTCCTGTTGATATGGAACTCCTTGCCCAGTGGCAGTGATGCATCATATTGCCCTACTGTCACAAACACAATGCTGCCACTCTCACTTTTCTGCCAGTTAACCAGCTCATATGTGGCCACAGGATCCCCATTGGCATCAAATGACACAGGATAACCATTTTGGGAAAAATTTACTTTCTTCAGATGAGTAAGAACCTGTGAGGACAATCAGGGAGGAATAGCAACAGAATGTGTAAAATAAATAAGAATAGTTCTTAATTTCATAAAAGTGACATCATTGCTAAAGAAGGGTATTGGCTTTTTCAATTATTCACTTTAACTGACCTGTTTGGGCTCTATCCTGCTGATTCTGTCATACTGAGTTGTAGAATTAGTCTCCTGACACACTGCATTATGAATGGCATGTGCTATTGCATAAACAGCCTTGTACACCATGTTAGTGATTCGGAGCTGAGATGTGTCAGTGTACGGGCTCTGGAGTTTCTGTATGTCCTCAGTTCCATCACACACATTTTTGTCTGTGGCAGCACCTACAAACATACAGAGATTTTTAGTTTTGACAGTTATCTACACATCCATTCTCTACTGCTTATCCTTCACAGTTGGACTCGACTGAAACATGGGCTGAGATACAGAGACAAACAACAACTCACACTCACATTCACCAATTAACCTAATCATAATCTGCATGTGTTTGCACTGTGTGGGGGAAGTCAGAGTACCTAAAGAAACCCCTGATACATGTGTAGAACATGTAAACTCCACACAGAAAGACCACCTATAACCATCTTACTGTGAGGTGACAATGCTAACTAACATGTCACCATGTCACCCACTATGACTATCATATTACTTTAGTATTCATTTTTCTGTTTTTATATTTTGCTCTGTTACTGAATATTAAGGAGATCAGAATGTGATTTGCACAAAACTATATATGTATATTTTTCTAATTCATTGTGAAACTTGTACACCATGCCGTTTTTAACTTTAGATATGTCAGCTCACATTAACATTAAAATATGAGTGATCTGAAAGTCATCAAGTCAACAGAATGACATAACATAAATAAAACATATACACTAACTGATACATGATATTCATAATCTTTATTTATAATTTTTTCTGTAGACTGTTTTATACACCATTATATAAAGTGAGATTTTTCAGACATCCACCTTAGGTGGACTTCATGTCTTTTTTCATCACAGTCAAATAAAAGTTTGAGGTTGGTCTTAAACTACTTTATCATGAGGGTCAATTTAAGAATTCAACAAACAAAACAACTACAACACAGTATAATATAAAAAAGTCAGATGTCTCTTACTTTTTTCCAGTCTGCAGTTGAATGCACTCTCCCAGAACTCAGTAAGAATTGGGGAGGCTGCCACTTTAGTGGGAGAGAGATCCAACAGGAAGTTTCTCAGACCTGGGATGACAGATTTCTGAATCCCAAATCCAATGGCTCCATCACAGAAGGTGAACTGATGCATGTCTGGGTGAGTTACCCAGGCCTCACTGCCTATCCACTGACGAGGTGGGGAAGGTTCTCGAGATAGCTCCTCCAAAAGAATCCTCATGTCTCCAGATGCTGCAAATGCAACAACAACTATAGCTGTTGACCTGGAGACACATTACAGTGCATTTTCTTATACCAAGGTAAGCACACATCTGTTTCAAATATTTCTTACAATGACTAACACAAAAAGTAGTTATTTTTTAGAGTTGTTGAATCTGAAGTATTCTCTCACTGAGTAGGCTATTTTTATTATATGCAAGCAACAAACATGAAAATGATACCATGTCAATTTGCCATAAAACCATTACATATTTCTTCTAGCTTCATTTTTTCTTTGTGTGCATATGTGTGTGTGTATGTCTGTGCACACAGGACAAGAACACAAGCAAAATCAGAGATGTAGACACCTGCGGATAACATCAGCCACTCTCTGGATCCTGCTACGTGGGTTGGTCCGATAGAAAGATTCAGAGTATTCAACACAGATCTCCTCTTTGTGTGCTGCTTCCAGAAAAGATGCCATGCCATTATTTCCATAGTCTGAATCTGACCGGACAGCACCTATCCAAGTCCAGCCAAAGTGTTTCACCAGCTTGGCCAGAGCAGCAGCCTGGAAATGGTCACTGGGAATTGTTCTGAAGAAACTTGGGTACTGACGCTTATTGGATAGGCATGCACAAGTGGCAAAGTGACTCACCTGAAGGAAACAAAAGACAATACAGTATAATTCTGTAACAACAGAAAGAAATATGTATCCAAAACACTTACTTGAGGAATATTAAAGGACCCAATGATGCGTGAAATGCTGATGGATGGTGTGGAACCAGTTTCACCAACAACAGCCATCACCATACCAGATTTTGAGCAGTTATCTCTGGTGTAAAACTCAGGGTCCAGACTATTAGAAAGCTGAAATGCCACATGCACCGCCATGGGCACTGAGGCACATGAGTCATAGATCTGATAACCGAGCCTGATGCCTGGGAGCAGCTTTGTACTGTTGTTAATCTCCTCGATGGCAAAGACCATTGCATGTGAAAAGCGCAGTTCACGGCCATCAATGCTGCACACAGATACTCATGTTACTGTTTTGATGCAGAGTACATGATAAAGACAATTCATAATTTTATAAGTAAATACTAAAAGCAGGAGAAATGCTATTCATAGTTTTTTGTTAGTACACATATGGTAATAACATAAATCAAATGAAAGCATCTGTCCCACACAACAAAACCACTTCTCCCTCTTACTTACCTCCCTGTGCACTTCAGTGGCTCAGGCACTGTGGTGTAGTTATGCTTCACTGCGTGCATGTTATAGTGTATAGAGAAAACACCCCCAATAACATAATCACCATCCATTGAGAAGGCAGAAGGAAGAGTGGTACCTTGCAGTTTACATTTCGCAGATAAAGCCTCTGCACTGACCCCAGCAGCAGCTCTAATCTCTGTGCACCCATCACTTTGTTTCAGACCATCCCCACAACCATTCAACATAAGAGCTGAGTTCAACCCAGTCAAACCCAGAGCTATTCTCAGACCAATAAAGAGAAAAGAGATCTCCATCCCAAAAGTGCATGTGAACATTAGTGCTTTTTTAGTTGTTTATATAGCTTTTCAGGTAATCCCTCCTTCTGCTGTAATCTTTCAAAAGACAGAGGATGTCTTTTCTAAGTTTTCTGTCTTTAAGTTCAAATATTTTATTTTGTTGGGCTGTATGTAGGTTGCACAGTATGGTTACTATAGTGTGTGCTGTATTTTACCAATTTAATTATCAGTTATCACCCACTTTTTCTTTTTCTCCCCATTGGGTGGCACTACAGAACACTTTACACAAAAACAATCACACAATGCATGTATTTTTGTTTATACCTGTATGTACATCAGAGATTATTTGCCTTTGTTTTTTTTAAACTTGTTTTCTTTGTGATTACAAAGCATATTGAGAGCTTCAGTTCATTTCAGATTCATTTCAGATTCATGAGTCAAATGCCTTGTGTGTCCAACAGATTTGGCCTATAACCATGATGGTGACTCTTTGTTTTAGCAAACATTGTACTTAGGGTGCAAGGGTTTATTTTATTTTATGTTATTTTATATCTGTTTTTGTCTTTTCTACCCAATAGGTTATTGAATTGCAAGATACTAGTATTGTACTGTATGTTTTTAGAAAATATTAAATAAATAAGTTTGTTAAATGACAAAATAGTTAATTCAATTTTTGTGTAGCCAAAGTTCTGTCCATCTGAGATGCAGCTGTGCTGTTCCTCATGGGCCCCATCCCATCCTCACAATAGTGCACTTATGTAAAAATTGTCAATGCCCCCCTAGTACAGGCCCCATTTCCAAACCAAAGGACCTCAGTCACGTCCACATACTGTAGATCCCATACACACTGATTAGCCACAACATTATTAACGCTGGCACGTAAAGTGAATAACATTAAAATTTCAAAGTCTGGCTTAGGTCTCTAACCGTCACCATTTGTGTCTGTTCTGCAACTAGCAAGCCCACAAATCTAAAGGCCCCAGCCTCCACCTTTTCGCCCATTATTCACATAAACGGTCTGACAGCAATGGGTTTTTCCCAACATCCCTAACTTAGAGAGTGCTTTGCAGCGAAGTACTACCGCACCCTCCCCCTCCCTCCCAAGGATGGGTTAACAGTAAAACTAGTGGGCGGGTACCACCAGGCCACCTAGCCAGCAGCCGACCCCGAGGCCTAGCTCCCAACTGTTAATAAAGAGGTTAACGTTTGCATGTATTTGGGTGTACAATAAATGTTCTGTTACTGTTGCTAAGGGCATTTTTTTTCTTCTGTGGTACAGCTGACCCCTGCCGCTCATAAGGCAGCCATGGCAGTGTTTGCACACGCATCCCACCACGCTGGTGAGAGCAAGCATGCCAAGTACAAGCAGCACACATCCTCACCCCACTTTCACATCTCCACGCTTATCTCAGCTGGGCCCTCTAGAGGTGGCTTGTCCACAAGAGAACCCGTAGCAATAAAGGGTGTTGTGGCAAAAAACCTTTGGGTGACCAATAAAGAGAGTGCAGACAGACTGTCTTTTTCAGAATATATTTCTTGCAAGAAAGGACCAGAACACACACTAGAACACAATCAGAGTCTTCCCCAGTTGCTCAGCTCCTACTGGGCTCAGGCCGCTACTTAAACAGACATGTGAAGTGAAAGTGAAAGTGAAAGTGAAAGTGAAAGTGACTTAACTGGCCAAGTATGGTGACCCATACTCGGAATTTATGCTCTGCATTTAACCCAATCCCAAGTGCACACACACAGCAAGTGAACACACACACCGTGCACACACACCCGGGGCAGTGCAAAGTAAATCAAATAATCATTCACATAATCAGATACAGAGTAGACACAAAGTTATTCCCTAATAAGGCTATTTTCCAAAATCCTATATTTTCATTCGATAATTAACCCTCCATTCTGGGTGTGCTCTTTTATACTTGTCCCTTCCTCACGCCTAGTGTCCTAAGGAACCTTTCTCCCAGATACTCCTCACCAACATCCTTAAGAACACTGTGTCCCTTTGTACCAGACTATACTAGACTATACTAAACATGAGATATGACTATGAAAACACATCAGCTCCTTAGTAAACTCTGTGAATCAACCTGTAAAAATCAAGAATACAGTGACACCTGATAAAAATCAAAATCGGTAAGAATAATCAATCATTGAAAATCATTTTTCGATTACATGGGTCAGTGTCTCCACACACCAACCTCATCTCGACTCTGCCTATTGCCCCTTTCCCTTCCTAGCCACCATTCTGCAGGGTTCCATAAGTCTTGACTCACACAGATGCTATGGGTGAATATACATGAGTGGCCAACGAGGGGGGTTACTTTTCCAAAGTGCTAGCGTAGGATGCAACCATTCCTCTACACCCGTTATTTCCAGGCAATCGGGGGAGAGGAGTTTTTTGCTTGATTTGGAATAGCTTAGAAATCAGTGCAGGTCAGGAATCTTTTACATGGTCATGATGACACAGATTTCACACTGCATTTGCCAGAATGACTGGTTAATTTTGTAATATCTGACCCGACCATTCCCCAGTACAGGAAACTTCTTCATTTTCTCCTCAGGGATCAAGAAATCACTATAACTTTTGACTTCTAGCTCACTAACTGGCTTCTAGCCCCATACCTGGAGTGCATGGAGACAACTCTGGAAACCCTGAGGAGATGGGAAATAAGGGAGCTGTTTCTTACCCTGATGACCTGCTGTTACTAGTTTGCTCCCAGGAAGAGCCGTAACTAAAGACCACAGTTGCCCCCATCTGGTTAGGTTGGGTGTTCCGGAAAGAGCTCTTCCCAGCCCACTCAGATTTTTGTAAATCTGGGTGTGAAGTCTAATGTGCTCAGTATGAGGGCTCGCCTCTCTGGAGAGAGATCAATAGTATTCTAACCTTTGCTGCCTTTGCTGTCCAATCAGATTTAACCCTCAGGGGTCGACAAACACGAGTTTTGTGGCATCTTCTCCTGATAATGCTGAAATGAACTTAAATTACTCTGTCAGTCTTGATCGTACAAATAGGAGCAATATATCATTCGAATCTGTAAAGGGTCTACTTCTATTTGTAAACACTCATAATAGCAATAAAACGCTGTGCTTTTGTAAAATAAAGCAGACAGGGTGGGGTCGCTTCTCTTTCTCCTGTCTTCATAGACGTAAATAAAACAACCTGAATCTCAGCGAATACTTGCCTCAAAACATGAGAAATATATGCATAGACAGGTTGAAATGTCTTCTTTTTTTTAGGAAACAATTCAAATCGAAAGCAAAATATCTCTTTTTATGCAATCCATATGAAAGTAAGGAGCAGTACGGTTTGTCCTCTCTCACCTCATTATAGCTAATGTGATCCCACCTCGCACTAAGCGCACTGTTCATATGGAAATAATCTGAGGTGAGCCAGATAATTATGTGCACGCCTCCGAGAAGTGGCATAAAATTTCAAGCTTCATTATAGAATTTACTCAATTTTTCTGTGCGTTTGGAGGATGGCACGTTATGCAGGTGAAGAAGCATTTTGTATGGTTTCGGACAGTAAAAAAATTAATTTTCTTCTCGAACTTGACAAAATCTTGCACATACACACTGACTTGTTCGGAACTTTGCTCTATGCCAGCTCCAACTGTGTATTCTCATGTGTTTACAACAATAACAACAACAGTGATTCACTAGCATCCCTGCGCTATGGTACACCATTGACTTATCTCACTGTCGGCTTTGCTCACGTCATATCGTTCTTTTCTCTGATTGGTTTATTCTGTGTCCATTAGCCTGCCCCCTGGAAGTCGATCTCAGCCAAAGCGATTCCAGACTAATTCTTTGTGTAGAACAGAAAAAGAGTCTGGCTGGCCAGACCAATGAATCTCATCCAATATTGATGTCAAAATATAAAGAGATGAATTCTGTCACATTTTAGATTTTTTACTTCTATTTTTTAACACAGAATGAAAATGTAATTATAAATGAAACGATATCTTAAAAGGATATTCACAAAATTTCAAGGTAACATAATATTAACAACATCAGAACAAATGCAAAATAAAGTAAATTTTGAAGTTTGGAACAACAAGAAGATGAAATGTTTATATCCTATTTCCAAACCTCAGAAACTGTACTAGGATTAATTTTTGTTCATCAGATGTTTCTTGGTGTTCTTCTCTGGCTTAAACAAAATGATGAAACACTTTGGAGTAAATATACACAATATTAGTCCCAAAACTGGAGGCCAGAATGGCAAATATCTCCACAGCCACAGTAAACTTCCCAGGAGAGCTGACATATGCTGGGATAAAAGTGATCCAGACTGCACAGAATATCAGCATGCTGAAGGTGATAAACTTGGCTTCATTAAAATTATCAGGCAGTTTCCGGGCCAGGACAGCTAACACAAAGCAAAAGACAGCCAGAAGGCCTATGTACCCGAGCACAGCCCAGAACCCAATAGCTGAGCCTAACGCACACTCCAGGATGATTCTTTCTTTGTATATGGTGAAGTTTTTCATTGGAAAAGGGGGACTAACAATCAACCAAACAGTACATATTAAAACTTGGATAAATGTAAATAATATTACAGTCATTCTTTGCTGGGTAGGACCAAACCATTTCATGACATTACTACCTGGAAGTGTAGCTTTGAAGGCCATTAACACCACCATAGTTTTCCCCAGAACACAAGAGATACAGAGGACAAAGGTGATCCCAAACGCTGTGTGGCGCAGCATGCAGGACCACTCAGAGGGTGCTCCAATGAAAGTTAATGAACATAAGAAACACAGAGTCAGGGAGAAGAGCAGCAGGAAGCTCAGCTCAGAGTTGTTGGCCCTGACAATCGGGGATGTTCTGTGTTGAAAGAATATAGTCGCTGTTATAATGGCCAGACAGGCACCACCAACTGAGAACGTAGCCAGGATGACTCCCAGGATCTCACTGAAGGAAAGAAACTCTACAGGCTTGGGAAAACATGTGTCTTTCTCTGCATTAGGCCAGAACTCATTGGGACAAGGGAAACAATCAGTGGAATCTGAAAATATAAATCAAAAAGGACCTTTAGCAGTCACATCATTGATGTGGTGATATACATGAGAAAAAAATGGATTTTACCTGTAGCATTGCTAATCTCTCCCTCAGGACATGGTACACAATCATAACAGCAGATGGGTTTTCCTTTCTGCAGCACTTTATGAGTTCCTTTAGGACAGCTGTCAGTGCACACTGACACAGGAACCTGACGGACACAATACACAATGACAGAATCACACAGATATGCAGTTTTGATACAACAGCTGATGTGACTCAGTTCACCAATGTTGAATATATCTCTGTTCCTCACTTGTGTCCTGCCTTCCACCCAGGTGATGTTCCTGTTGATATAGAACTCCTGGCCCAGTGGCAGTGATGCATCATATTGCCCTACTGTCACCAACACAATGCTGCCGCTCTCACTTTTCTGCCAGTTAACCAGCTCATATGTGGCCACAGGATCCCCATTGGCATCAAATGACACAGGATAACCATTTTGGGAAAAGTTTACTTTCTTCAGATGAGTAAGAACCTGTGAGGACAATGAGTGAGGAATAGCAAAAAACTGTGTAAAATAAATAAGAATAGTTCTTAATTTCATAAAAGTGACATCATTGCTAAAGAAGGGTATTGGCCTCTTCAATTATTCACTTTAACTGACCTGTTTGGACTCTATCCTGCTGAGTCTGTCACACTGAGAATTAGTCTCCTGACACACTGCATTATGAATGGCATGTGCTATTGCATAAACAGCCTTGTACACCATGTTAGTGATTCGGAGCTGAGATGTGTCAGTGTACGGGTTCTGGAGTTTCTGTATGTCCTCGGTTCCATCACACACATTTTTGTCTGTGGCAGCACCTACAAACATACAGAGATTTTTAGTTTTGACAATTATCTACACATCCATTCTCTATTGCTTATCCTTCACAGTTGGACTTGACTGACACATGGGCTGAGATACAGAGACAGACAACAACTCACACTCACATTCACCAATTAACCTAATCATAATCTGCATGTGTTTGCACTGTGTGGGGGAAGTCAGAGTACCTAAAGAAAACCCCTGATACATGTGTAGAACATGTAAACTCCACACAGAAAGACCTCCTATAACCATCTTACTGTGAGGTGACAATGCTAACTAACATGTCACCATGTCACCCACTATGACTATCATATTACTTTAGTATTCATTTTTCTGTTTTTATATTTTGCTCTGTTACTGAATATTAAGGAGATCAGAATGTGATTTGCACAAAACTATATATGTATATTTTTCTAATTCATTGTGAAACTTGTACACCATGCCGTTTTTAACTTTAGATATGTCAGCTCACATTAACATTAAAATATGAGTGATCTGAAAGTCATCAAGTCAACAGAATGACATAACATAAATAAAACATCTACACTAACTGATACATGATATTCATAATTTTTATTTATAATTTTTTCTGTAGACTGTTTTATACACCATTATATAAAGTGAGATTTTTCAGACATCCACCTTAGGTGGACTTCATGTCTTTTTTCATTACAGTCAAATAAAAGTTTGAGGTTGGTCTTAAACTACTTTATCATGAGGGTCAATTTAAGAATTCAACAAACAAAACAACTACAACACAGTATAATATAAAAAAGTCAGATGTCTCTTACTTTTTTCCAGTCTGCAGTTGAATGCACTCTCCCAGAACTCAGTAAGAATTGGGGAGGCTGCAACTTTAGTGGGAGAGAGATCCAACAGGAAGTTTCTCAGACCTGGGATGACAGATTTCTGAATCCCAAATCCGATGGCTCCATCACAGAAGGTGAACTGATGCATGTCTGGGTGAGTTACCCAGGCCTCACTGCCTATCCACTGACGAGGTGGGGAAGGTTCACGAGACAGCTCCTCCAAAAGAATCTTCATGTCTCCAGATGCTGCAAATGCAACAACAACTATAGCTGTTGACCTGGAGACACATTACAGTGCATTTTATTATACCAAGGCAAGCACACATCTGTTTCAAATATTTCTTACAATGACCAACACAAAAAGTAGTTATTTTTTAGAGTTGTTGAATCTGAAGTGTTCTCTCACTGAGTAGGCTATTTTTATTATATGCAAGCAACAAACATGAAAATGATACCATGTCAATTTGCCATAAAACCATTACATATTTCTAGCTTCGTTTTTTCTTTGTGTCCATATGTGTGTGTGTATGTCTGTGCACACAGGACAAGAACACAAGCAAAATCAGAGATGTAGAAACCTGCGGATAACATCAGCCACTCTCTGGATCCTGCTACGTGGGTTGGTCCGATAGAAAGATTCAGAGTATTCAACACAGATCCCCTCTTTGTGTGCTGCTTCCAGAAAAGATGCCATGCCATTATTTCCATAATCTGAATCTGACCGGACAGCACCTATCCAAGTCCAGCCAAAGTGTTTCACCAGCTTGGCCAGAGCAGCAGCCTGGAAATGGTCACTGGGAATTGTTCTGAAGAAACTTGGGTACTGACGCTTATTGGATAGGCATGCACAAGTGGCAAAGTGACTCACCTGAAGGAAACAAAAGACAATACAGTATAATTCTGTAACAACAGAGTAAAAAAAAAAAAAAAATCCAAAACACTTACTTGAGGAATATTAAAGGATCCAATGATGCGTGAAATGCTGATGGATGGTGTGGAACCAGTTTCACCAACAACAGCCATCACCATACCAGATTTTGAGCAGTTGTCACTGGTATAAAACTCAGGGTCCAGACCATTAGAAAGCTGAAATGCCACATGCACCGCCATGGGCACTGAGGCACATGAGTCATAGATCTGATAACCGAGCCTGATGCCTGGGAGCAGTTTTGTACTGTTGTTAATCTCCTCGATGGCAAAGACCATTGCACGTGAAATGCGCAGTTCACGGGTGGCAATGCTGCACAGAGATACTTATATTACTGTTTTGATGCAAAGTACATGATAAAGATAATTCATAATTTTATAAGTAAATACTAAAAGCAGGAGAAATGCTATTCATATCTTTTTGTTAGTACACATATGGTAATAACATAAATCAAATTTAAACATCTGTCCCACACAACAAAACCACTTCTCCCCCTTACTTACCTCCCTGTGCACTTCAGTGGCTCAGGCACTGTGGTGTAGTTATGCTTCACTGCGTGCATGTTATAGTGTATAGAGAAAACACCCCCAATAACATAATCACCATCCATTGAGAAGGCAGAAGGAAGTGTGGTACCTTGCAGTTTACATTTCACAGATAAAGCCTCAGCACTGACCCCAGCAGCAGCTCTAATCTCTGTGCACCCATCACTTTGTTTCAGACCATCCCCACAACCATCCAACGTAAGAGCTGAGTTCAACCCATAAAAACACAGAGCCAACCTCAGACCAATAAAGAGAAAAGAGATCTCCATCCCAAAAGTGCATGTGAACATTAGTGCGTTTTTAGTGGTTTATATAGCTTTTCAGGTAATCCCTCCTTCTGCTGTAATCTTTCAAAAGACAGAGGATGTCTTTTCTAAGTTTCTGTCTTTAAGTTCAAATATTTTATTTTGTTGGGCTGTATGTAGGTTGCACAGTATGGTTACTATAGTGTGTGCTGTATTTTACCAATTTAATTATCAGTTATCACCCACTTTTTCTTTTTCTCCCGATTGGGTGGAACTACAGAACACTTTACACCAAAACAATCACACAGTGCCTGTATTTTTGTTTATATCTGTATGTCCATCAGAGCTTGTTTGCCTTTGTTTTGTTTAAACTTGTTTTCTTTGTGATTACAAAGCATATTGAGAGCTTCAGCTCATTTCAGATTCATTTCAGATTCATGAGTCAAATACCTTGTGTGTTCAACAGATTTGGCCTATAACCATGATGGTGACTCTTTGTTTTAGCAAACATTGTACTTAGGGTGCAAAGGTTTATTTTATTTTATGTTATTTTATATCTGATTTTGTCTTTTCTACCCAATAAGCTATTGTATTGCAAGATACTAGTATTGTACTGTATGTTTTTTAGAAAATATTAAATAAATAAGTTTGTTAAATGACAAAATAGTTAATTCAATTTTTGTGTAGCCAAAGTTCTGTCCATCTGAGATGCAGCTGTGCTGTTCCTCATGGGCCCCATCCCATCCTCACAATAGTGCACTTATGTAAAAATTGTCAATGCCCCCCTAGTACAGGCCCCATTTCCAAACCAAAGGACCTCAGTCACGTCCACATACTGTAGATCCCATACACACTGATTAGCCACAACATTATTAATGCTGGCACGTAAAGTGAATAACATTAAAATTTCAAAGTCTGGCTTAGGTCTCTAACCGTCACCATTTGTGTCTGTTCTGCAACTAGCAAGCCCACAAATCTAAAGGCCCCAGCCTCCACCTTTTCGCCCATTATTCACATAAACGGTCTGACAGCAATGGGTTTTTCCCAACATCCCTAACTTAGAGAGTGCTTTGCAGCGAAGTACTACCGCACCCTCCCCCTCCCTCCCAAGGATGGGTTAACAGTAAAACTAGTGGGCGGGTACCACCAGGCCACCTAGCCAGCAGCCGACCCCGAGGCCTAGCTCCCAACTGTTAATAAAGAGGTTAACGTTTGCATGTATTTGGGTGTACAATAAATTTTCTGTTACTGTTGCTAAGGGCATTTTTTTTCTTCTGTGGTACAGCTGACCCCTGCCGCTCATAAGGCAGCCATGGCAGTGTTTGCACACGCATCCCACCACGCTGGTGAGAGCAAGCATGCCAAGTACAAGCAGCACACATCCTCACCCCACTTTCACATCTCCACGCTTATCTCAGCTGGGCCCTCTAGAGGCAGCTTGTCCACAAGAGAACCCGTAGCAATAAAGGGTGTTGTGGCAAAAAACCTTTGGGTGACCAATAAAGAGAGTGCAGACAGACTGTCTTTTTCAGAATATATTTCTTGCAAGAAAGGACCAGAACACACACTAGAACACAATCAGAGTCTTCCCCAGTTGCTCAGCTCCTACTGGGCTCAGGCCGCTACTTAAACAGACATGTGAAGTGAAAGTGAAAGTGAAAGTGAAAGTGAAAGTGACTTGAAAGTGACCCATACTCGGAATTTGTGCTCTGCATTTAACCCAATCCCAAGTGCACACACACAGCAAGTGAACACACACACCGTGCACACACACCCGGGGCAGTGCAAAGTAAATCAAATAATCATTCACATAATCAGATACAGAGTAGACACAAAGTTATTCCCTAATAAGGCTATTTTCCAAAATCCTATATTTTCATTCGATAGTTAACCCTCCATTCTGGGTGTGCTCTGTTATACTTGTCCCTTCCTCACGCCTAGTGTCCTAAGGAACCTTTCTCCCAGATACTCCTCACCAACATCCTTAAGAACACTGTGTCCCTTTGTACCAGACTATACTAGACTATACTAAACATGAGATATGACTATGAAAACACATCAGCTCCTTAGTAAACTCTGTGAATCAACCTGTAAAAATCAAGAATACAGTGACACCTGATAAAAATCAAAATCGGTTGTCATATCCCCGAAACTAGGCTTCCGGTTCGGGGATTTTATTTTGAAGGGACAAGGGGAAATGTTTTGGGTGCTCTGTCCTGAGCTTGGTTTGATTACTGATCTGTGTCACCTGCGGACCTGGCTTAAGTAGCAGGGATCGTGGGGACACAGATCGCCGGATTGTTTGTTCGCATTATTCCCGTGAGGATTCACGTTCCGGCAGTATATGCTCGGTGGTTAATTGTTTGCTTTGATCGGAGGAATCATCAGCTTATGGCAAGTGACTTTTCATTCTTTTCGGTGACTGTGTTAGACCCTTCTCGAGGAAGCCGATTAGCTCCCGGCACTACTGGAGATCGGAGGAGTCACCAATGTGACCAGCGTTTTTCTGTTCTTTTGGTTAAGTGGATACGGCTCGGAGGAGCTAGCTATGGACCTTGCACTGTACTATCGGACCCACGGAGAGGAATAGACTCGGCGTGGGGGACGCTTTCTCTCTAGTGGATTACTATTTTGACTGTTCGTTGACACTAAACAGGCACCTATTGTGCTCCCCGCTCCGGAGGAGGTTGGTGCGAGAACTGTTTCTGTTACTGTGTCTTTCCTTTATTAACCTGGTTCTCTTATCTGTTTCCTGTTTTCCGAGCCTGGAGAGAGCCCGGCCTCTGGTAGGCCCCAGAGGGACCCATACACCGTCAGATATTGCTCTGCGGACCCGAGACGGACATATCACCTCCATCTCCGAGAACCAGCCCGGCTGTACCGGTACTGGCCGTCGGAGAAACCACCACCTGCCGACTCTTCTTGGATCATCACTCATCACCATTGGCCTTCAACCACGATCCACATTTCATTCATTGTACTGCATTTAATAAACCTTGGTATACTCTGCTTCAGTGTCCTGGGTACTTGTGTTAGACGGGGTTGTGATCCATACAAATTGATACACAAATCATGACATCGGTAAGAATAATCAATCATTGAAAATCATTTTTCGATTACATGGGTCAGTGTCTCCACACACCAACCTCATCTCCACTCTGCCTATTGCCCCCTTCCCTTCCTAGCCACCATTCTGCAGGGTTCCATAAGTCTTGACTCACACAGATGCTATGGGTGAATATACATGAGTGGACGACGAGGGGGGTTACTTTTCCAAAGTGCTAGCGTAGGATGCAACCATTCCTCTACACCCGTTATTTCCAGGCAATCGAGGGAGAGGAGTTTTTTGCTTGATTTGGAATAGCTTAGAAATCAGTGCAGGTCAGGAATCTTTTACATGGTCATGATGACACAGATTTCACATTGCGTTTGCCAGAATGACTGGTTAATTTTGTAATATCTGACCCGACCATTCCCCAGTACAGGAAACTTCTTCATTTTCTCCTCAGGGATCAAGAAATCACTATAATTTTTGACTTCTAGCTCACTAGCTGGCTTCTGGACCCATACCTGGAGTGCATGGAGACAGCTCTGGAAACCCTGAGGAGATGGGAAATAAGGGAGCTGTTTCTTACCCTGATGACCTGAGGCAGGAGTTTTCCCCAAGGCAATCTTACATCAATCGCATCGGTCTACTGATGCCTCCCTCACTGAGACGTGAGGGTGTTATGACTGCCCAGTCAGCAGCACGCATAAACGGGCGAAAGAATGTGGGTGTGGACCCCTGCCATAGGGACTCTTTCAAATGAGCCGTGCCAATCACAGCGGTTTAACTGTAATGGGGCAGGCTTTACGCTCCCGTCGTCCAATCAGATTTAACCCTCAGGGGTCGACAAACACGAGTGTTTTGTGGCATCTTCTCCTGATAATGCTGAAATGAACTTAAATTACTCTGTCAGTCTTGATCGTACAGATAAGAGCAATATATCATTAGAATCTGTAAAAGGTCTACTTCTATTTGTAAACACTCATAATAGCAATAAAACCAATCCATATGAAAGCAAGGAGCGGTACGGTTTGTCCTCTCTCACCTCATTATAGCTAATGTGATTCCACCTCGCACTGAGCACACTGTTCATATGGAAATAATCTGAGGTGAGCCAGATAATTATGTGCACGCCTCCGAGAAGTGGCATAAAATTTCAAGCTTCATTATAGAATTTACTCACTTTTTCTGTGCGTTTGGAGGATGGCACGTTGTGCAGGTGAAGAAGCATTTTGTATGGTTTCGGACAGTAAAAAAATTTATTTTCTTCTCGAACTTGACAAAATCTTGCACATACACACTGACTTGTTCGGAACTTTGCTCTATGCCAGCTCCAACTGTGTATTCTCATGTGTTTACAACAATAACAACAACAGTGATTCACTAGCATCCCTGCGCTATGGTACACCATTGACTTATCTCACTGTCGGCTTTGCTCACGTCATATCGTTCTTTTCTCTGATTGGTTTATTCTGTGTCCATTAGCCTGCCCCCTGGAAGTCGATCTCAGCCAAAGCGATTCCAGACTAATTCTTTGTGTAGAACAGAAAAGAGTCTGGCTGGCCAGACCAATGAATCTCATCCAATATTGATGTCAAAATATAAAGAGATGAATTCTGTCACATTTTAGATTTTTTACTTCTATTTTTTAACACAGAATGAAAATGTAATTATAAATGAAACGATATCTTAAAAGGATATTCACAAAATTTCAAGATAACATAATACTAACAACATCAGAACAAATGCAAAATAAAGTAAATTTTGAAGTTTGGAACAACAAGAAGATGAAATGTTTATATCCTATTTCCAAACCTCAGAAACTGTACTAGGATTAATTTTTGTTCATCAGATGTTTCTTGGTGTTCTTCTCTGGCTTAAACAAAATGATGAAACACTTTGGAGTAAATATACACAATATTAGCCCAAAACTGGAGGCCAGAATGGCAAATATCTCCACAGCCACAGTAAACTTCCCAGGAGAGCTGACATATGCTGGGATAAAAGTGATCCAGACTGCACAGAATATCAGCATGCTGAAGGTGATAAACTTGGCTTCATTAAAATTATCAGGCAGTTTCCGGGCCAGGACAGCTAACACAAAGCAAAAGACAGCCAGCAGGCCTATGTACCCGAGCACAGCCCAGAACCCAATAGCTGAGCCTAACGCACACTCCAGGATGATTCTTTCTTTGTATATGGTGAAGTTTTTCATTGGAAAAGGGGGACTAACAATCAACCAAACAGTACATATTAAAACTTGGATAAATGTAAATAATATTACAGTCATTCTTTGCTGGGTAGGACCAAACCATTTCATGACATTACTACCTGGAAGTGTAGCTTTGAAGGCCATTAACACCACCATAGTTTTCCCCAGAACACAAGAGATACAGAGGACAAAGGTGATCCCAAACGCTGTGTGGCGCAGCATGCAGGACCACTCAGAGGGTGCTCCAATGAAAGTTAATGAACATAAGAAACACAGAGTCAGGGAGAAGAGCAGCAGGAAGCTCAGCTCAGAGTTGTTGGCCCTGACAATCGGGGATGTTCTGTGTTGAAAGAATATAGTCGCTGTTATAATGGCCAGACAGGCACCACCAACTGAGAACGTAGCCAGGATGACTCCCAGGATCTCACTGAAGGAAAGAAACTCTACAGGCTTGGGAAAACATGTGTCTTTCTCTGCATTAGGCCAGAACTCATTGGGACAAGGGAAACAATCAGTGGAATCTGAAAATATAAATCAAAAAGGACCTTTAGCAGTCACATCATTGATGTGGTGATATACATGAGAAAACAATGGATTTTACCTGTAGCATTGCTAATCTCTCCCTCAGGACATGGTACACAATCATAACAGCAGATGGGTTTTCCTTTCTGCAGCACTTTATGAGTTCCTTTAGGACAGCTGTCAGTGCACACTGACACAGGAACCTGACGGACACAATACACAATGACAGAATCACACAGATATGCAGTTTTGATACAACAGCTGATATGACTCAGTTCACCAATGTTGAATATATCTCTGTTCCTCACTTGTGTCCTGCCTTCCACCCAGGTGATGTTCCTGTTGATATGGAACTCCTGGCCCAGTGGCAGTGATGCATCATATTGCCCTACTGTCACAAACACAATGCTGCCACTCTCACTTTTCTGCCGGTTAACCAGCTCATATGTGGCCACAGGATCCCCATTGGCATCAAATGACACAGGATAACCATTTTGGGAAAAGTTTACTTTCTTCAGATGAGTAAGAACCTGTGAGGACAATGAGTGAGGAATAGCAAAAAACTGTGTAAAATAAATAAGAATAGTTCTTAATTTCATAAAAGTGACATCATTGCTAAAGAAGGGTATTGGCCTCTTCAATTATTCACTTTAACTGACCTGTTTGGACTCTATCCTGCTGAGTCTGTCACACTGAGAATTAGTCTCCTGACACACTGCATTATGAATGGCATGTGCTATTGCATAAACAGCCTTGTACACCATGTTAGTGATTCGGAGCTGAGATGTGTCAGTGTACGGGTTCTGGAGTTTCTGTATGTCCTCAGTTCCATCACACACATTTTTGTCTGTGGCAGCACCTACAAACATACAGAGATTTTTAGTTTTGACAATTATCTACACATCCATTCTCTATTGCTTATCCTTCACAGTTGGACTTGACTGACACATGGGCTGAGATACAGAGACAGACAACAACTCACACTCACATTCACCAATTAACCTAATCATAATCTGCATGTGTTTGCACTGTGTGGGGGAAGTCAGAGTACCTAAAGAAAACCCCTGATACACATGTAGAACATGTAAACTCCACACAGAAAGACCACCTATAACCATCTTACTGTGAGGTGACAATGCTAACTAACATGTCACCATGTCACCCACTATGACTATCATATTACTTTAGTATTCATTTTTCTGTTTTTATATTTTGCTCTGTTACTGAATATTAAGGAGATCAGAATGTGATTTGCACAAAACTATATATGTATATTTTTCTAATTCTTTGTGAAACTTGTACACCATGCCGTTTTTAACTTTAGATATGTCAGCTCACATTAACATTAAAATATGAGTGATCTGAAAGTCATCAAGTCAACAGAATGACATAACATAAATAAAACATCTACACTAACTGATACATGATATTCATAATCTTTATTTATAATTTTTTCTGTAGACTGTTTTATACACCATTATATAAAGTGAGATTTTTCAGACATCCACCTTAGGTGGACTTCATGTCTTTTTTCATTACAGTCAAATAAAAGTTTGAGGTTGGTCTTAAACTACTTTATCATGAGGGTCAATTTAAGAATTCAACAAACAAAACAACTACAACACAGTATAATATAAAAAAGTCAGATGTCTCTCACTTTTTTCCAGTCTGCAGTTGAATGCACTCTCCCAGAACTCAGTAAGAATTGGGGAGGCTGCCACTTTAGTGGGAGAGAGATCCAACAGGAAGTTTCTCAGACCTGGGATGACAGATTTCTGAATCCCAAATCCGATGGCTCCATCACAGAAGGTGAAGTGATGCATGTCTGGGTGAGTTACCCAGGCCTCACTGCCTATCCACTGACGAGGTGGGGAAGGTTCACGAGACAGCTCCTCCAAAAGAATCTTCATGTCTCCAGATGCTGCAAATGCAACAACAACTATAGCTGTTGACCTGGAGACACATTACAGTGCATTTTATTATACCAAGGCAAGCACACATCTGTTTCAAATATTTCTTACAATGACCAACACAAAAAGTAGTTATTTTTTAGAGTTGTTGAATCTGAAGTATTCTCTCACTGAGTAGGCTATTTTTATTATATGCAAGCAACAAACATGAAAATGATACCATGTCAATTTGCCATAAAACCGTTACATATTTCTAGCTTCGTTTTTTCTTTGTGTCCATATGTCTGTGTGTATGTGTGTGCACACAGGACAAGAACACAAGCAAAATCAGAGATGTAGAAACCTGCGGATAACATCAGCCACTCTCTGGATCCTGCTACGTGGGTTGGTCCGATAGAAAGATTCAGAGTATTCAACACAGATCCCCTCTTTGTGTGCTGCCTCCAGAAAAGATGCCATGCCATTATTTCCATAATCTGAATCTGACCGGACAGCACCTATCCAAGTCCAGCCAAAGTGTTTCACCAGCTTGGCCAGAGCAGCAGCCTGGAAATGGTCACTGGGAATTGTTCTGAAGAAACTTGGGTACTGACGCTTATTGGATAGGCATGCACAAGTGGCAAAGTGACTCACCTGAAGGAAACAAAAGACAATACAGTATAATTCTGTAACAACAGAGTAAAAAAAAAAAAAAAAATCCAAAACACTTACTTGAGGAATATTAAAGGATCCAATGATGCGTGAAATGCTGATGGATGGTGTGGAACCAGTTTCACCAACAACAGCCATCACCATACCAGATTTTGAGCAGTTGTCACTGGTATAAAACTCAGGGTCCAGACCATTAGAAAGCTGAAATGCCACATGCACCGCCATGGGCACTGAGGCACATGAGTCATAGATCTGATAACCGAGCCTGATGCCTGGGAGCAGTTTTGTACTGTTGTTAATCTCCTCGATGGCAAAGACCATTGCACGTGAAATGCGCAGTTCACGGGTGGCAATGCTGCACAGAGATACTTATATTACTGTTTTGATGCAAAGTACATGATAAAGATAATTCATAATTTTATAAGTAAATACTAAAAGCAGGAGAAATGCTATTCATAGCTTTTTGTTAGTACACATATGGTAATAACATAAATTAAATGAAAACATCTGTCCCACACAACAAAACCACTTCTCCCCCCTTACTTACCTCCCTGTGCACTTCAGTGGCTCAGGCACTGTGGTGTAGTTATGCTTCACTGCGTGCATGTTATAGTGTATAGAGAAAACACCCCCCAATAACATAATCACCATCCATTGAGAAGGCAGAAGGAAGTGTGGTACCTTGCAGTTTACATTTCACAGATAAAGCCTCAGCACTGACCCCAGCAGCAGCTCTAATCTCTGTGCACCCATCACTTTGTTTCAGACCATCCCCACAACCATTCAACGTAAGAGCTGAGTTCAACCCATAAAAACACAGAGCCAACCTCAGACCAATAAAGAGAAAAGAGATCTCCATCCCAAAAGTGCATGTGAACATTAGTGCGTTTTTAGTGGTTTATATAGCTTTTCCGGTAATCCCTCCTTCTGCTGTAATCTTTCAAAAGACAGAGGATGTCTTTTCTAAGTTTTTCTGTCTTTAAGTTCAAATATTTTATTTTGTTGGGCTGTATGTAGGTTGCACAGTATGGTTACTATAGTGTGTGCTGTATTTTACCAATTTAATTATCAGTTATCACCCACTTTTTCTTTTTCTCCCGATTGGGTGGAACTACAGAACACTTTACAACCAAAACAATCACACAGTGCCTGTATTTTTGTTTATATCTGTATGTCCATCAGAGCTTGTTTGCCTTTGTTTTGTTTAAACTTGTTTTCTTTGTGATTACAAAGCATATTGAGAGCTTCATTTCATTTCAGATTCATTTCAGATTCATGAGTCAAATACCTTGTGTGTCCAACAGATTTGGCCTATAACCATGATGGTGACTCTTTGTTTTAGCAAACATTGTACTTAGGGTACAAGGGTTTATTTTATTTTATGTTATTTTATATCTGTTTTTGTCTTTTCTACCCAATAGGTTATTGAATTGCAAGATACTAGTATTGTACTGTATGTTTTTAGAAAATATTAAATAAATAAGTTTGTTAAATGACAAAATAGTTAATTCAATTTTTGTGTAGCCAAAGTTCTGTCCATCTGAGATGCAGCTGTGCTGTTCCTCATGGGCCCCATCCCATCCTCACAATAGTGCACTTATGTAAAAATTGTCAATGCCCCCCTAGTACAGGCCCCATTTCCAAACCAAAGGACCTCAGTCATGTCCACATACTGTAGATCCCATACACACTGATTAGCCACAACATTATTAACGCTGGCACGTAAAGTGAATAACATTAAAATTTCAAAGTCTGGCTTAGGTCTCTAACCGTCACCATTTGTGTCTGTTCTGCAACTAGCAAGCCCACAAATCTAAAGGCCCCAGCCTCCACCTTTTCGCCCATTATTCACATAAACGGTCTGACAGCAATGGGTTTTTCCCAACATCCCTAACTTAGAGAGTGCTTTGCAGCGAAGTACTACCGCACCCTCCCCCTCCCTCCCAAGGATGGGTTAACAGTAAAACTAGTGGGCGGGTACCACCAGGCCACCTAGCCAGCAGCCGACCCCGAGGCCTAGCTCCCAACTGTTAATAAAGAGGTTAACGTTTGCGTGTATTTGGGTGTACAATAAATGTTCTGTTACTGTTGCTAAGGGCATTTTTTTTCTTCTGTGGTACAGCTGACCCCTGCCGCTCATAAGGCAGCCATGGCAGTGTTTGCACACGCATCCCACCACGCTGGTGAGAGCAAGCATGCCAAGTACAAGCAGCACACATCCTCACCCCACTTTCACATCTCCACGCTTATCTCAGCTGGGCCCTCTAGAGGCGGCTTGTCCACAAGAGAACCCGTAGCAATAAAGGGTGTTGTGGCAAAAAACCTTTGGGTGACCAATAAAGAGAGTGCAGACAGACTGTCTTTTTCAGAATATATTTCTTGCAAGAAAGGACCAGAACACACACTAGAACACAATCAGAGTCTTCCCCAGTTGCTCAGCTCCTACTGGGCTCAGGCCGCTACTTAAACAGACATGTGAAGTGAAAGTGAAAGTGAAAGTGAAAGTGACTTAACTGGCCAAGTATGGTGACCCATACTCGGAATTTGTGCTCTGCATTTAACCCAATCCCAAGTGCACACACACAGCAAGTGAACACACACACCGTGCACACACACCCGGGGCAGTGCAAAGTAAATCAAATAATCATTCACATAATCAGATACAGAGTAGACACAAAGTTATTCCCTAATAAGGCTATTTTCCAAAATCCTATATTTTCATTCGATAGTTAACCCTCCATTCTGGGTGTGCTCTGTTATACTTGTCCCTTCCTCACGCCTAGTGTCCTAAGGAACCTTTCTCCCAGATACTCCTCACCAACATCCTTAAGAACACTGTGTCCCTTTGTACCAGACTATACTAGACTATACTAAACATGAGATATGACTATGAAAACACATCAGCTCCTTAGTAAACTCTGTGAATCAACCTGTAAAAATCAAGAATACAGTGACACCTGATAAAAATCAAAATCGGTTGTCATATCCCCGAAACTAGGCTTCCGGTTCGGGGATTTTATTTTGAAGGGACAAGGGGAAATGTTTTGGGTGCTCTGTCCTGAGCTTGGTTTGATTACTGATCTGTGTCACCTGCGGACCTGGCTTAAGTAGCAGGGATCGTGGGGACACAGATCGCCGGATTGTTTGTTCGCATTACTCCCGTGAGGATTCACGTTCCGGCAGTATATGCTCGGTGGTTAATTGTTTGCTTTGATCGGAGGAATCATCAGCTTACGGCAAGTGACTTTTCATTCTTTTCGGTGACTGTGTTAGACCCTTCTCGAGGAAGCCGATTAGCTCCCGGCACTACTGGAGATCGGAGGAGTCACCAATGTGACCAGCGTTTTTCTGTTCTTTTGGTTAAGTGGATACGGCTCGGAGGAGCTAGCTATGGACCTTGCACTGTACTATCGGACCCACGGAGAGGAATAGACTCGGCGTGGGGGACGCTTTCTCTCTAGTGGATTACTATTTTGACTGTTCGTTGACACTAAACAGGCACCTATTGTGCTCCCCGCTCCGGAGGAGGTTCAGGTGCGAGAACTGTTTCTGTTGCTGTGTCTTTCCTTTATTAACCTGGTTCTCTTATCTGTTTCCTGTTTTCCGAGCCTGGAGAGAGCCCGGCCTCTGGTAGGCCCCAGAGGGACCCATACACCGTCAGATATTGCTCTGCGGACCCGAGACGGACATATCACCTCCATCTCCGAGAACCAGCCCGGCTGTACCGGTACTGGCCGTCGGAGAAACCACCACCTGCCGACTCTTCTTGGATCATCACTCATCACCATTGGCCTTCAACCACGATCCACATTTCATTCATTGTACTGCATTTAATAAACCTTGGTATACTCTGCTTCAGTGTCCTGGGTACTTGTGTTAGACGGGGTTGTGATCCATACAAATTGATACACAAATCATGACATCGGTAAGAATAATCAATCATTGAAAATCATTTTTCGATTACATGGGTCAGTGTCTCCACACACCAACCTCATCTCCACTCTGCCTATTGCCCCCTTCCCTTCCTAGCCACCATTCTGCAGGGTTCCATAAGTCTTGACTCACACAGATGCTATGGGTGAATATACATGAGTGGACGACGAGGGGGGTTACTTTTCCAAAGTGCAAACTTCTTCATTTTCTCCTCAGGGATCAAGAAATCACTATAATTTTTGACTTCTAGCTCACTAGCTGGCTTCTGGACCCATACCTGGAGTGCATGGAGACAGCTCTGGAAACCCTGAGGAGATGGGAAATAAGGGAGCTGTTTCTTACCCTGATGACCTGAGGCAGGAGTTTTCCCCAAGGCAATCTTACATCAATCGCATCGGTCTACTGATGCCTCCCTCACTGAGACGTGAGGGTGTTATGACTGCCCAGTCAGCAGCACGCATAAACGGGCGAAAGAATGTGGGTGTGGACCCCTGCCATAGGGACTCTTTCAAATGAGCCGTGCCAATCACAGCGGTTTAACTGTAATGGGGCAGGCTTTACGCTCCCGTCGTCCAATCAGATTTAACCCTCAGGGGTCGACAAACACGAGTGTTTTGTGGCATCTTCTCCTGATAATGCTGAAATGAACTTAAATTACTCTGTCAGTCTTGATCGTACAGATAAGAGCAATATATCATTAGAATCTGTAAAAGGTCTACTTCTATTTGTAAACACTCATAATAGCAATAAAACCAATCCATATGAAAGTAAGGAGCGGTACGGTTTGTCCTGTCTCACCTCATTATAGCTAATGTGATTCCACCTCGCACTGAGCACACTGTTCATATGGAAATAATCTGAGGTGAGCCAGATAATTATGTGCACGCCTCCGAGAAGTGGCATAAAATTTCAAGCTTCATTATAGAATTTACTCACTTTTTCTGTGCGTTTGGAGGATGGCACGTTGTGCAGGTGAAGAAGCATTTTGTATGGTTTCGGACAGTAAAAAAATTTATTTTCTTCTCGAACTTGACAAAATCTTGCACATACACACTGACTTGTTCGGAACTTTGCTCTATGCCAGCTCCAACTGTGTATTCTCATGTGTTTACAACAATAACAACAACAGTGATTCACTAGCATCCCTGCGCTATGGTACACCATTGACTTATCTCACTGTCGGCTTTGCTCACGTCATATCGTTCTTTTCTCTGATTGGTTTATTCTGTGTCCATTAGCCTGCCCCCTGGAAGTCGATCTCAGCCAAAGCGATTCCAGACTAATTCTTTGTGTAGAACAGAAAAAGAGTCTGGCTGGCCAGACCAATGAATCTCATCCAATATTGATGTCAAAATATAAAGAGATGAATTCTGTCACATTTTAGATTTTTTACTTCTATTTTTTAACACAGAATGAAAATGTAATTATAAATGAAACGATATCTTAAAAGGATATTCACAAAATTTCAAGATAACATAATACTAACAACATCAGAACAAATGCAAAATAAAGTAAATTTTGAAGTTTGGAACAACAAGAAGATGAAATGTTTATATCCTATTTCCAAACCTCAGAAACTGTACTAGGATTAATTTTTGTTCATCAGATGTTTCTTGGTGTTCTTCTCTGGCTTAAACAAAATGATGAAACACTTTGGAGCAAATATACACAATATTAGCCCAAAACTGGAGGCCAGAATGGCAAATATCTCCACAGCCACAGTAAACTTCCCAGGAGAGCTGACATATGCTGGGATAAAAGTGATCCAGACTGCACAGAATATCAGCATGCTGAAGGTGATAAACTTGGCTTCATTAAAATTATCAGGCAGTTTCCGGGCCAGGACAGCTAACACAAAGCAAAAGACAGCCAGCAGGCCTATGTACCCGAGCACAGCCCAGAACCCAATAGCTGAGCCTAACGCACACTCCAGGATGATTCTTTCTTTGTATATGGTGAAGTTTTTCATTGGAAAAGGGGGACTAACAATCAACCAAACAGTACATATTAAAACTTGGATAAATGTAAATAATATTACAGTCATTCTTTGCTGGGTAGGACCAAACCATTTCATGACATTACTACCTGGAAGTGTAGCTTTGAAGGCCATTAACACCACCATAGTTTTCCCCAGAACACAAGAGATACAGAGGACAAAGGTGATCCCAAACGCTGTGTGGCGCAGCATGCAGGACCACTCAGAGGGTGCTCCAATGAAAGTTAATGAACATAAGAAACACAGAGTCAGGGAGAAGAGCAGCAGGAAGCTCAGCTCAGAGTTGTTGGCCCTGACAATCGGGGATGTTCTGTGTTGAAAGAATATAGTCGCTGTTATAATGGCCAGACAGGCACCACCAACTGAGAACGTAGCCAGGATGACTCCCAGGATCTCACTGAAGGAAAGAAACTCTACAGGCTTGGGAAAACATGTGTCTTTCTCTGCATTAGGCCAGAACTCATTGGGACAAGGGAAACAATCAGTGGAATCTGAAAATATAAATCAAAAAGGACCTTTAGCAGTCACATCATTGATGTGGTGATATACATGAGAAAACAATGGATTTTACCTGTAGCATTGCTAATCTCTCCCTCAGGACATGGTACACAATCATAACAGCAGATGGGTTTTCCTTTCTGCAGCACTTTATGAGTTCCTTTAGGACAGCTGTCAGTGCACACTGACACAGGAACCTGACGGACACAATACACAATGACAGAATCACACAGATATGCAGTTTTGATACAACAGCTGATATGACTCAGTTCACCAATGTTGAATATATCTCTGTTCCTCACTTGTGTCCTGCCTTCCACCCAGGTGATGTTCCTGTTGATATGGAACTCCTGGCCCAGTGGCAGTGATGCATCATATTGCCCTACTGTCACAAACACAATGCTGCCACTCTCACTTTTCTGCCAGTTAACCAGCTCATATGTGGCCACAGGATCCCCATTGGCATCAAATGACACAGGATAACCATTTTGGGAAAAGTTTACTTTCTTCAGATGAGTAAGAACCTGTGAGGACAATGAGTGAGGAATAGCAAAAAACTGTGTAAAATAAATAAGAATAGTTCTTAATTTCATAAAAGTGACATCATTGCTAAAGAAGGGTATTGGCTTCTTCAATTATTCACTTTAACTGACCTGTTTGGACTCTATCCTGCTGAGTCTGTCACACTGAGAATTAGTCTCCTGACACAATGCATTATGAATGGCATGTGCTATTGCATAAACAGCCTTGTACACCATGTTAGTGATTCGGAGCTGAGATGTGTCAGTGTACGGGTTCTGGAGTTTCTGTATGTCCTCGGTTCCATCACACACATTTTTGTCTGTGGCAGCACCTACAAACATACAGAGATTTTAGTTTTGACAATTATCTACACATCCATTCTCTATTGCTTATCCTTCACAGTTGGACTTGACTGACACATGGGCTGAGATACAGAGACAAACAACAACTCACACTCACATTCACCAATTAACCTAATCATAATCTGCATGTGTTTGCACTGTGTGGGGGAAGTCAGAGTACCTAAAGAAAACCCCTGATACATGTGTAGAACATGTAAACTCCACACAGAAAGACCACCTATAACCATCTTACTGTGAGGTGACAATGCTAACTAACATGTCACCATGTCACCCACTATGACTATCATATTACTTTAGTATTCATTTTTCTGTTTTTATATTTTGCTCTGTTACTGAATATTAAGGAGATCAGAATGTGATTTGCACAAAACTATATATGTATATTTTTCTAATTCTTTGTGAAACTTGTACACCATGCCGTTTTTAACTTTAGATATGTCAGCTCACATTAACATTAAAATATGAGTGATCTGAAAGTCATCAAGTCAACAGAATGACATAACATAAATAAAACATCTACACTAACTGATACATGATATTCATAATCTTTATTTATAATTTTTTCTGTAGACTGTTTTATACACCATTATATAAAGTGAGATTTTTCAGACATCCACCTTAGGTGGACTTCATGTCTTTTTTCATTACAGTCAAATAAAAGTTTGAGGTTGGTCTTAAACTACTTTATCATGAGGGTCAATTTAAGAATTCAACAAACAAAACAACTACAACACAGTATAATATAAAAAAGTCAGATGTCTCTCACTTTTTTCCAGTCTGCAGTTGAATGCACTCTCCCAGAACTCAGTAAGAATTGGGGAGGCTGCCACTTTAGTGGGAGAGAGATCCAACAGGAAGTTTCTCAGACCTGGGATGACAGATTTCTGAATCCCAAATCCGATGGCTCCATCACAGAAGGTGAAGTGATGCATGTCTGGGTGAGTTACCCAGGCCTCACTGCCTATCCACTGACGAGGTGGGGAAGGTTCACGAGACAGCTCCTCCAAAAGAATCTTCATGTCTCCAGATGCTGCAAATGCAACAACAACTATAGCTGTTGACCTGGAGACACATTACAGTGCATTTTATTATACCAAGGCAAGCACACATCTGTTTCAAATATTTCTTACAATGACCAACACAAAAAGTAGTTATTTTTTAGAGTCGTTGAATCTGAAGTATTCTCTCACTGAGTAGGCTATTTTTATTATATGCAAGCAACAAACATGAAAATGATACCATGTCAATTTGCCATAAAACCGTTACATATTTCTAGCTTCGTTTTTTCTTTGTGTCCATATGTGTGTGTGTATGTGTGTGCACACAGGACAAGAACACAAGCAAAATCAGAGATGTAGAAACCTGCGGATAACATCAGCCACTCTCTGGATCCTGCTACGTGGGTTGGTCCGATAGAAAGATTCAGAGTATTCAACACAGATCCCCTCTTTGTGTGCTGCCTCCAGAAAAGATGCCATGCCATTATTTCCATAATCTGAATCTGACCGGACAGCACCTATCCAAGTCCAGCCAAAGTGTTTCACCAGCTTGGCCAGAGCAGCAGCCTGGAAATGGTCACTGGGAATTGTTCTGAAGAAACTTGGGTACTGACGCTTATTGGATAGGCATGCACAAGTGGCAAAGTGACTCACCTGAAGGAAACAAAAGACAATACAGTATAATTCTGTAACAACAGAGTAAAAAAAAAAAAAAAAATCCAAAACACTTACTTGAGGAATATTAAAGGATCCAATGATGCGTGAAATGCTGATGGATGGTGTGGAACCAGTTTCACCAACAACAGCCATCACCATACCAGATTTTGAGCAGTTGTCACTGGTATAAAACTCAGGGTCCAGACCATTAGAAAGCTGAAATGCCACATGCACCGCCATGGGCACTGAGGCACATGAGTCATAGATCTGATAACCGAGCCTGATGCCTGGGAGCAGTTTTGTACTGTTGTTAATCTCCTCGATGGCAAAGACCATTGCACGTGAAATGCGCAGTTCACGGGTGGCAATGCTGCACAGAGATACTTATATTACTGTTTTGATGCAAAGTACATGATAAAGATAATTCATAATTTTATAAGTAAATACTAAAAGCAGGAGAAATGCTATTCATAGCTTTTTGTTAGTACACATATGGTAATAACATAAATTAAATGAAAACATCTGTCCCACACAACAAAACCACTTCTCCCCCTTACTTACCTCCCTGTGCACTTCAGTGGCTCAGGCACTGTGGTGTAGTTATGCTTCACTGCGTGCATGTTATAGTGTATAGAGAAAACACCCCCAATAACATAATCACCATCCATTGAGAAGGCAGAAGGAAGTGTGGTACCTTGCAGTTTACATTTCACAGATAAAGCCTCAGCACTGACCCCAGCAGCAGCTCTAATCTCTGTGCACCCATCACTTTGTTTCAGACCATCCCCACAACCATTCAACGTAAGAGCTGAGTTCAACCCATAAAAACACAGAGCCAACCTCAGACCAATAAAGAGAAAAGAGATCTCCATCCCAAAAGTGCATGTGAACATTAGTGCGTTTTTAGTGGTTTATATAGCTTTTCAGGTAATCCCTCCTTCTGCTGTAATCTTTCAAAAGACAGAGGATGTCTTTTCTAAGTTTTCTGTCTTTAAGTTCAAATATTTTATTTTGTTGGGCTGTATGTAGGTTGCACAGTATGGTTACTATAGTGTGTGCTGTATTTTACCAATTTAATTATCAGTTATCACCCACTTTTTCTTTTTCTCCCGATTGGGTGGAACTACAGAACACTTTACACCAAAACAATCACACAGTGCCTGTATTTTTGTTTATATCTGTATGTCCATCAGAGCTTGTTTGCCTTTGTTTTGTTTAAACTTGTTTTCTTTGTGATTACAAAGCATATTGAG
The DNA here is from genome assembly GCF_900324485.2 of Mastacembelus armatus. Lineage (NCBI taxonomy): Eukaryota > Metazoa > Chordata > Actinopteri > Synbranchiformes > Mastacembelidae > Mastacembelus > Mastacembelus armatus. Next base: position 12,312,844 of record NC_046645.1, read on the forward strand.
AGCTTCATTTCATTTCAGATTCATTTCAGATTCATGAGTCAAATACCTTGTGTGTCCAACAGATTTGGCCTATAACCATGATGGTGACTCTTTGTTTTAGCAAACATTGTACTTAGGGTACAAGGGTTTATTTTATTTTATGTTATTTTATATCTGTTTTTGTCTTTTCTACCCAATAGGTTATTGAATTGCAAGATACTAGTATTGTACTGTATGTTTTTAGAAAATATTAAATAAATAAGTTTGTTAAATGACAAAATAGTTAATTCAATTTTTGTGTAGCCAAAGTTCTGTCCATCTGAGATGCAGCTGTGCTGTTCCTCATGGGCCCCATCCCATCCTCACAATAGTGCACTTATGTAAAAATTGTCAATGCCCCCCTAGTACAGGCCCCATTTCCAAACCAAAGGACCTCAGTCATGTCCACATACTGTAGATCCCATACACACTGATTAGCCACAACATTATTAACGCTGGCACGTAAAGTGAATAACATTAAAATTTCAAAGTCTGGCTTAGGTCTCTAACCGTCACCATTTGTGTCTGTTCTGCAACTAGCAAGCCCACAAATCTAAAGGCCCCAGCCTCCACCTTTTCGCCCATTATTCACATAAACGGTCTGACAGCAATGGGTTTTTCCCAACATCCCTAACTTAGAGAGTGCTTTGCAGCGAAGTACTACCGCACCCTCCCCCTCCCTCCCAAGGATGGGTTAACAGTAAAACTAGTGGGCGGGTACCACCAGGCCACCTAGCCAGCAGCCGACCCCGAGGCCTAGCTCCCAACTGTTAATAAAGAGGTTAACGTTTGCGTGTATTTGGGTGTACAATAAATGTTCTGTTACTGTTGCTAAGGGCATTTTTTTTCTTCTGTGGTACAGCTGACCCCTGCCGCTCATAAGGCAGCCATGGCAGTGTTTGCACACGCATCCCACCACGCTGGTGAGAGCAAGCATGCCAAGTACAAGCAGCACACATCCTCACCCCACTTTCACATCTCCACGCTTATCTCAGCTGGGCCCTCTAGAGGCGGCTTGTCCACAAGAGAACCCGTAGCAATAAAGGGTGTTGTGGCAAAAAACCTTTGGGTGACCAATAAAGAGAGTGCAGACAGACTGTCTTTTTCAGAATATATTTCTTGCAAGAAAGGACCAGAACACACACTAGAACACAATCAGAGTCTTCCCCAGTTGCTCAGCTCCTACTGGGCTCAGGCCGCTACTTAAACAGACATGTGAAGTGAAAGTGAAAGTGAAAGTGAAAGTGACTTAACTGGCCAAGTATGGTGACCCATACTCGGAATTTGTGCTCTGCATTTAACCCAATCCCAAGTGCACACACACAGCAAGTGAACACACACACCGTGCACACACACCCGGGGCAGTGCAAAGTAAATCAAATAATCATTCACATAATCAGATACAGAGTAGACACAAAGTTATTCCCTAATAAGGCTATTTTCCAAAATCCTATATTTTCATTCGATAGTTAACCCTCCATTCTGGGTGTGCTCTGTTATACTTGTCCCTTCCTCACGCCTAGTGTCCTAAGGAACCTTTCTCCCAGATACTCCTCACCAACATCCTTAAGAACACTGTGTCCCTTTGTACCAGACTATACTAGACTATACTAAACATGAGATATGACTATGAAAACACATCAGCTCCTTAGTAAACTCTGTGAATCAACCTGTAAAAATCAAGAATACAGTGACACCTGATAAAAATCAAAATCGGTTGTCATATCCCCGAAACTAGGCTTCCGGTTCGGGGATTTTATTTTGAAGGGACAAGGGGAAATGTTTTGGGTGCTCTGTCCTGAGCTTGGTTTGATTACTGATCTGTGTCACCTGCGGACCTGGCTTAAGTAGCAGGGATCGTGGGGACACAGATCGCCGGATTGTTTGTTCGCATTACTCCCGTGAGGATTCACGTTCCGGCAGTATATGCTCGGTGGTTAATTGTTTGCTTTGATCGGAGGAATCATCAGCTTACGGCAAGTGACTTTTCATTCTTTTCGGTGACTGTGTTAGACCCTTCTCGAGGAAGCCGATTAGCTCCCGGCACTACTGGAGATCGGAGGAGTCACCAATGTGACCAGCGTTTTTCTGTTCTTTTGGTTAAGTGGATACGGCTCGGAGGAGCTAGCTATGGACCTTGCACTGTACTATCGGACCCACGGAGAGGAATAGACTCGGCGTGGGGGACGCTTTCTCTCTAGTGGATTACTATTTTGACTGTTCGTTGACACTAAACAGGCACATATTGTGCTCCCCGCTCCGGAGGAGGTTCAGGTGCGAGAACTGTTTCTGTTGCTGTGTCTTTCCTTTATTAACCTGGTTCTCTTATCTGTTTCCTGTTTTCCGAGCCTGGAGAGAGCCCGGCCTCTGGTAGGCCCCAGAGGGACCCATACACCGTCAGATATTGCTCTGCGGACCCGAGACGGACATATCACCTCCATCTCCGAGAACCAGCCCGGCTGTACCGGTACTGGCCGTCGGAGAAACCACCACCTGCCGACTCTTCTTGGATCATCACTCATCACCATTGGCCTTCAACCACGATCCACATTTCATTCATTGTACTGCATTTAATAAACCTTGGTATACTCTGCTTCAGTGTCCTGGGTACTTGTGTTAGACGGGGTTGTGATCCATACAAATTGATACACAAATCATGACATCGGTAAGAATAATCAATCATTGAAAATCATTTTTCGATTACATGGGTCAGTGTCTCCACACACCAACCTCATCTCCACTCTGCCTATTGCCCCCTTCCCTTCCTAGCCACCATTCTGCAGGGTTCCATAAGTCTTGACTCACACAGATGCTATGGGTGAATATACATGAGTGGACGACGAGGGGGGTTACTTTTCCAAAGTGCTAGCGTAGGATGCAACCATTCCTCTACACCCGTTATTTCCAGGCAATCGAGGGAGAGGAGTTTTTTGCTTGATTTGGAATAGCTTAGAAATCAGTGCAGGTCAGGAATCTTTTACATGGTCATGATGACCCAGATTTCACATTGCGTTTGCCAGAATGACTGGTTAATTTTGTAATATCTGACCCGACCATTCCCCAGTACAGGAAACTTCTTCATTTTCTCCTCAGGGATCAAGAAATCACTATAATTTTTGACTTCTAGCTCACTAGCTGGCTTCTGGGACCCATACCCTGGAGTGCATGGAGACAGCTCTGGAAACCTGAGGAGATGGGAAATACGGAGCCTGTTTACCTTACCTGATGACCTGATGCAGGAGTTTTCCCCAGGCAATCTTACATCAATCGCATCGGTCCTACTGATGCCCTCCCTCACTGAGACGTGAGGGTGTTATGACTGCCAGTCAGCAGCACGCATAAACGGGCGAAGAATGTGGGTGTGGACCCCTGCCATAGGGACTCTTCAAATGAGCCGTGTCCATCACAGCGGTTTAACTGTAATGGGGCATGGCCTTTACGGCTCACCGTCGTCCAATCAGATTTAACCCCTCAGGGGTCGACAACACGAGTGTTTTGATGGCATCTTCTCCTGATATGCTGAAATGAACTTAAATTACTGCTGTCAGTCTTGATCTTACAGATAAGAGCAATATATCATTAGAATCTGTAAAGGTCCTACTTACCTATTTTAAACACTCATATAGCAATAAAACCAATCCATATGAAAGTAAGGAGCGGTACGGTTTGTCCTGTCTCACCTCATTATAGCTAATGTGATTCCACCTCGCACTGAGCACACTGTTCATATGGAAATAATCTGAGGTGAGCCAGATAATTATGTGCACGCCTCCGAGAAGTGGCATAAAATTTCAAGCTTCATTATAGAATTTACTCACTTTTTCTGTGCGTTTGGAGGATGGCACGTTGTGCAGGTGAAGAAGCATTTTGTATGGTTTCGGACAGTAAAAAAATTTATTTTCTTCTCGAACTTGACAAAATCTTGCACATACACACTGACTTGTTCGGAACTTTGCTCTATGCCAGCTCCAACTGTGTATTCTCATGTGTTTACAACAATAACAACAACAGTGATTCACTAGCATCCCTGCGCTATGGTACACCATTGACTTATCTCACTGTCGGCTTTGCTCACGTCATATCGTTCTTTTCTCTGACTGGTTTATTCTGTGTCCATTAGCCTGCCCCCTGGAAGTCGATCTCAGCCAAAGCGATTCCAGACTAATTCTTTGTGTAGAACAGAAAAAGAGTCTGGCTGGCCAGACCAATGAATCTCATCCAATATTGATGTCAAAATATAAAGAGATGAATTCTGTCACATTTTAGATTTTTTACTTCTATTTTTTAACACAGAATGAAAATGTAATTATAAATGAAACGATATCTTAAAAGGATATTCACAAAATTTCAAGATAACATAGTACTAACAACATCAGAACAAATGCAAAATAAAGTAAATTTTGAAGTTTGGAACAACAAGAAGATGAAATGTTTATATCCTATTTCCAAACCTCAGAAACTGTACTAGGATTAATTTTTGTTCATCAGATGTTTCTTGGTGTTCTTCTCTGGCTTAAACAAAATGATGAAACACTTTGGAGCAAATATACACAATATTAGCCCAAAACTGGAGGCCAGAATGGCAAATATCTCCACAGCCACAGTAAACTTCCCAGGAGAGCTGACATATGCTGGGATAAAAGTGATCCAGACTGCACAGAATATCAGCATGCTGAAGGTGATAAACTTGGCTTCATTAAAATTATCAGGCAGTTTCCGGGCCAGGACAGCTAACACAAAGCAAAAGACAGCCAGCAGACCTATGTACCCGAGCACAGCCCAGAACCCAATAGCTGAGCCTAACGCACACTCCAGGATGATTCTTTCTTTGTATATGGTGAGGTTTTTCATTGGAAAAGGGGGACTAACAATCAACCAAACAGTACATATTAAAACTTGGATAAATGTAAATAATATTACAGTCATTCTTTGCTGGGTAGGACCAAACCATTTCATGACATTACTACCTGGAAGTGTAGCTTTGAAGGCCATTAACACCACCATAGTTTTCCCCAGAACACAAGAGATACAGAGGACAAAGGTGATCCCAAACGCTGTGTGGCGCAGCATGCAGGACCACTCAGAGGGTGCTCCAATGAAAGTTAATGAACATAAGAAACACAGAGTCAGGGAGAAGAGCAGCAGGAAGCTCAGCTCAGAGTTGTTGGCCCTGACAATCGGGGATGTTCTGTGTTGAAAGAATATAGTCGCTGTTATAATGGCCAGACAGGCACCACCAACTGAGAACGTAGCCAGGATGACTCCCAGGATCTCACTGAAGGAAAGAAACTCTACAGGCTTGGGAAAACATGTGTCTTTCTCTGCATTAGGCCAGAACTCATTGGGACAAGGGAAACAATCAGTGGAATCTGAAAATATAAATCAAAAAGGACCTTTAGCAGTCACATCATTGATGTGGTGATATACATGAGAAAACAATGGATTTTACCTGTAGCATTGCTAATCTCTCCCTCAGGACATGGTACACAATCATAACAGCAGATGGGTTTTCCTTTCTGCAGCACTTTATGAGTTCCTTTAGGACAGCTGTCAGTGCACACTGACACAGGAACCTGACGGACACAATACACAATGACAGAATCACACAGATATGCAGTTTTGATACAACAGCTGATATGACTCAGTTCACCAATGTTGAATATATCTCTGTTCCTCACTTGTGTCCTGCCTTCCACCCAGGTGATGTTCCTGTTGATATGGAACTCCAGGCCCAGTGGCAGTGATGCATCATATTGCCCTACTGTCACCAACACAATGCTGCCGCTCTCACTTTTCTGTCAGTTAACCAGCTCATATGTGGCCACAGGATCCCCATTGGCATCAAATGACACAGGATAACCATTTTGGGAAAAATTTACTTTCTTCAGATGAGTAAGAACCTGTGAGGACAATGAGGGAGGAATAGCAACAGAATGTGTAAAATAAATAAGAATAGTTCTTAATTTCATAAAAGTGACATCATTGCTAAAGAAGGGTATTGGCTTCTTCAATTATTCACTTTAACTGACCTGTTTGGACTCTATCCTGCTGAGTCTGTCACACTGAGAATTAGTCTCCTGACACACTGCACTATGAATGGCATGTGCTATTGCATAAACAGCCTTGTACACCATGTTAGTGATTCGGAGCTGAGATGTGTCAGTGTACGGGTTCTGGAGTTTCTGTATGTCCTCGGTTCCATCACACACATTTTTGTCTGTGGCAGCACCTATAAACAGACATTTTTTTAGTTTTGACAATTATTAACACATCCATTCTCTACTACTGCTTATCCTTCACCGTTGGACTCGACTGACACATGGGCAAGAGACGGGCTACTCCCTCCACAGATCGCTAGTCTATCACAGGGCTGACATACAGAGACAAACAACAACTCACACTCACGTTCACCAATTAACCTAATCACAATCTGCATGTGTTTGCACTGTGTGAGGGGAAGTCAGAGTACTTATAGAAAAGCTTGATTCACGTGTAGAACATGTAAACTCCACACAGAAAGACCACCTATAACCATCTTACTGTGAGGTGACAATGCTAACTAACATGTCACCATGTCACCCACTATGACTATCATATTACTTTAGTATTCATTTTTCTGTTTTTCTGTTTTTATATTTTGCTCTGTTATTGTATATTAAGGAGATCAGAATGTGATTTGCACAAAACTATATATGTATATTTTTCTAATTCATTGTGAAACTTGTACACCATGCCGTTTTTAACTTTAGATATGTCAGCTCACATTAACATTAAAATATGAGTGATCTGAAAGTCATCAAGTCAACAGAATGACATAACATAAATAAAACATCTACACTAACTGATACATGATATTCATAATCTTTATTTATAATTTTTTCTGTAGACTGTTTTATACACCATTATATAAAGTGAGATTTTTCAGACATCCACCTTAGGTGCACTTCATGTCTTGGTTCATTACAGTCAAATAAAAGTTTGAGGTTGGTCTTAAACTACTTTATCATGAGGGTCAATTTAAGAATTCAACAAACAAAACAACTACAACACAGTATAATATAAAAAAGTCAGATGTCTCTTACTTTTTTCCAGTCTGCAGTTGAATGCACTCTCCCAGAACTCAGTAAGAATTGGGGAGGCTGCCACTTTAGTGGGAGAGAGATCCAGCAGGAAGTTTCTCAGACCTGGGATGACAGATTTCTGAATCCCAAATCCGATGGCTCCATCACAGAAGGTGAACTGATGCATGTCTGGGTGAGCTACCCAGGGCTCACTGCCTAGCCACTGGCGAGGTGGGGAAGGTTCACGAGATAGCTCCTCCAAAAGAATCCTCATGTCTCCAGATGCTACAAATGCAACAACAACTATAGCTGTTGACCTGGAGACACATTACAGTGCATTTTATTATACCAAGGTAAGCACACATCTGTTTCAAATATTTCTCACAATGACCAACACAAAAAGTAGATATTTTTTAGAGTTGTTGAATCTGAAGTATTCTCTCACTGAGTAGGCTATTTTTATTATATGCAAGCAACAAACATGAAAATGATACCATGTCAATTTACCATAAAAGCATTACATATTTCTTCTAGCTTCATTTTTTCTTTGTGTGCATCTGTGTGTGTGTATGTGTGTGCACACAGGACAAGAACACAAACACAATCAGAGATGTAGAAACCTGCGTATAACATCAGCCACTCTCTGGATCCTGCTACGTGGGTTGGTCCGATAGAAAGATTCAGAGTATCAACACAGATCCCCTCTTTGTGTGCTGCCTCCAGAAAAGACACCATGCCATAATTTCCATAATCTGAATCTGACCAGATAGCACCTATCCAAGTCCAGCCAAAGTGTTTCACCAGCTTGGCCAGAGCAGCAGCCTGGAAATGGTCACTGGGAATTGTTCTGAAGAAACTTGGGTACTGACGCTTATTGGATAGGCATGCACAAGTGGCAAAGTGACTCACCTGAAGGAAACAAAAGACAATACAGTATAATTCTGTAACAACAGAAAAAATATGTATCCAAAACACTTACTTGAGGAATATTAAAGGACCCAATGATGCGTGAAATGCTGATGGATGGTGTGGAACCAGTTTCACCAACAACAGCCATCACCATACCAGATTTTGAGCAGTTGTCACTGGTATAAAACTCAGGGTCCAGACCATTAGAAAGCTGAAATGCCACATGCACCGCCATGGGCACTGAGGCACATGAGTCATAGATCTGATAACCGAGCCTGATGCCTGGGAGCAGCTTTGTACTGTTGTTAATCTCCTCAATGGCAAAGACCATTGCACGTGAAATGCGCAGTTCACGGTCATCAATGCTGCACACGGATACTTATGTTACTGTTTTGATGCAGAGTACATGACTACAGTAGAGTACATGATTAAAGACAATTCATAATTTTATAAGTAAATACTAAAAGTAGGAGAAATGCTATTCATAGCTTTTTGTTAGTACACGTGTGGTAATAACATAAATCAAATGAAAACATCTGTCCCACACAACAAAACCACTTCTCCCCCTTACTAACCTCCCTCTGCACTTCAGGGGCTCAGGCACTGTGGTGTAGTTATGCTTCACTGCGTGCATGTTATAGTGTATAGAGAAAACACCCCCAATAACATAATCACCATCTATTGAGAAGACAGAAGGAAGAGTGGTACCTTGCAGTTTACATTTCACAGATAAAGCCTCAGCACTGACCCCAGCAGCAGCTCTAATCTCTGTGCACCCATCACTTTGTTTCAGACCATCCCCACAACCATCCAACATAAGAGCTGAGTTCAACCCAGTCAAACACAGAGCCAACCTCAGACCAATAAAGAGAAAAGACATCTCCATCTCTCAGGTGCATCTAAGTGTTTTTTCTCTGCTTATATAGCTTTCCTCACAAAAGGTTTTTGCTCTCAGCTGAAACTCAGCCTACATCAGACAAGGGGGGGCAATTTGCTTTAATAACTCAAAATATGTTAGTTTGTTGGGCTGAATGTAACGTATAAGTTCCACAATGTGTCTCTGTTTATTTTCTCCTTTCGTGAATTTACTTTTGTAAACACTAGATTTTTCCCTATTTTTGTCATGTCCTCAGTTTGGCTTGGTTTTAACTGACATTACAAACGAAGCACCACATGTGCTGCTTCCATGAAAAGAGATGTAGTTAACATTACGATTTTATTGTTTTCATTTTTTATTATTGTCTTCCTTTTTAGTTCTGTTTGTGGCTGTTCCTATTAAAATGTTGAATATGAAGCTGGGAATGCTGGGAATGTCATTTAAATTCCACACCTTGGTTGTAGTATGTGTGATGTATTCATTATGTCTGATATACAATATATCAAAATCAATGCAGTTTAACTAGGATGATATATTTTCATGAAATGAAATTGATTGTATTCCAAAATGTAACTAAAATTCATTGGAAAACACATAAAGAATAATAAACTCTTGACACGCAAAAGGATTAATGCAATCACAATTCACTCACTGCTTTCACTCACAAAAACATTTTGAACAATACTTTGTAACAATATTCCCAGCCAGTCAGGGGCAGTTCTAGACCCTTTTTCTCTGTCTGTCATTTCAGCCCCCCTAAAATGATCAACTATCAAAATTTATTGAAATTATAATTTTTTTACTTTTTTAAATAAACATGAAAATAACTAAGAAATGCAGTGTCGAATAAAAAAAAAAGATCTGAATTTTTATTATTGTTATTTTTTTAATTCTCTTTGCTATTCTGTACATGCGTGATAGCCCTTCCCTCCCAAGCAATGGCTTGTGCTGTATGTCAGCTGGAGGTGGGAGAAAATGAAAGTGACTAGTCTTATCAATGGTGACCCATACTCAAAATTCCCCTCTGCATTTAACCCCCCCAGTGCACACACACAGTAGTGAACAGCCATTGCTGCAGTGCCCAGGGAGCAGTTGAGGGTTGCTCAAGGGTCTCACCTCAGTCGTGGCATTGAAAGTGGAGAGAGTGCTGGCTGTTCACTCCGCCCCACCGACAATTCTTGAGACTCGAACCTGCAACTTCCGGGTTACAAATCTGAGTTTCTATCCTTTAGGCTATGACTGCCCCAATGAAACATCTTGCGACGCGTTTATAGACGCGCTTATAGAAGGTAGGTAGTCAATAGTTATCAGCAACAATAGTGAGGCCTAAGCCGCCCTAAAGATCAAATCCTAGAACCGCCCCTGCAGCCAGTTTGTGTTTGTGCCAATTACTGTGAATTCTAAAGTTTACTGATGACTTATAATGGAGAGTGTAGTTTTAAATTCACACCAGAAGATGGCACCAGTAGAGTACAGTCACTTCATAAAGAGACAAAAGGAATATGACCATGTACTGTATTTTCCGGGCTATAAGTCACACTGGAGTATAAGTCACTTCTAGAAACAGCCTTGTTGAACAGAAAAAAACATATAAAACATGTCCGATGTCCGCTCCACTTGAGGTGACGTTGATCCCATCTCCTGCAGTGTAATTCCATTTAGTATCAAATTGTATCCTCTTGAAGCCAAATCTTTGTTTTAAGATCAGTTAGTGTATTTACTGAGGGGTCTATATACAAATATATATATTCGCATATGAAACTGTTTTTCACACTACCGGCGCTGCCCTTATGAGTCATGGTCTTCCCAGATGGGTGGTATGAAATATTAAACAATGACAAAAAAAAGGATGCACCGACATGACAGAGCCCTGTATATAAAACTTAGTTATTGTGCATCAAGTCAGAAAGAGAGGTGAAGAGACAAGGGCAGTTATGGGGTTATTTATTGACATTTTCTTGATAATTTCTTTTAATGTGACATTGCTTTTGTTTTCTTCTTTTTTCTTCACTGTGTCTTCTTCTCTTTCCTCATCTTGTACATTACGGAAAAAGTTTTTTCTCAATGGGTTGCACAAAGCTGGTGATGTGAATCTAGGTGGGCTGTTTGAAGTCCATTACACCTCTGTTTTCCCTGAGTGGACATTCACTTCAGAGCCACGTCAACCCACCTGCACAGGGTAAGTCTAATGGACAACAGTGTTGATGCTGTGCTGTTATTTGTATCATATATTGTTTATACATCTTATTCATGATCTTATTCATGATTCATGATTTAGATATTTATACTAAGTTTAAAAACACTGTACCAAGTAGGACAAAATGTAGGTTTTTTTTTATGTGGCATTGTGTATAAGGTGGTTGTATATTTGCGTTTTCATAATGATTAGTGATTAATGTTAGTGGCATTTTGTGTGTTAGCTTTGACACTCAAGGGTTCAGGCATGCCATGACTATGGTCTTTGCTGTTGAAGAGATCAACAGAAACTCCTATCTACTACCTAACATTACTCTGGGATACAGTCTTTATGACAACTGTGGTGCACTTGTTATTGGATTTCGTGCTGCTTTGGTGTTGGCCAGTGGTCAAGAGGAGCAGTTTTTGCTTCAGGAGAACTGTTCAGGCACTCCTCCGGTCACAGGGATTGTGGGTGATTCATACTCAACATTTTCTATTGCCACCTCTGATGTGCTGGGTTTATTCAGATTACCTATGGTGAGCTTACATTTTCTGTCCTTTTGATAGGCAGTTTTATGTCATGTTAAGTGGTGATTAATTGTCGAATAGGCCAGTGTATCAACTTGCTTCTGTATGTCTCTTTTCAGGTGAGTCATTTTGCCACATGTTCCTGCCTGAGTAATCGGCAGCGTTTTCCATCCTTCTTTAGGACGATCCCTAGTGATGCTTTCCAGGTGAACCTGTCAGCAAACTATAACTCTAGAATATGTTTTATAGGAAGTGTAGTAAATTTGCATGTAAGTCTCCCAAATGAGACAAACTTCTGTTTGGGAGGAAATATGTGCTTTGTGCATAATTAATAAAAATATGTACTGTCAGGTATAATATATACCATATTTAAATGAAATGCTAAAATATAATTTATTGTACATGAAGAAATGCAAAGCTGAAACAATTTTCCCAATAGGTGCGTGCTATGATTCAGATTCTAAAACACTTCAACTGGACTTGGGTAGGCCTGCTGGTTAGTGATGATGACTATGGACTACATGTTGCCCGATCCTTCCAGTCAGACTTGGCTCAGTCTGGTGGAGGTTGTCTGGCCTACATTGAGGTTTTGCCCTGGGGTAATGATCCAGCTGCACTAAGGAACATTGTGTATGTGATGAAAAAATCCACAGCTCAGGTGGTCATGGTGTTTGGACATGAAATCCACATTTATCGACTAATGGAGGAGGTTAGGTCCAAAATATTGTGCCATTTATAAATCTGTTTTTAAAAAGATTTTCTATTTTTCTATTAAACAAAAGATTATATTCTCTCATTTATTAACAGTTAATTTTTTGTCTTTACATGTGTCTTCTCTTTTGTACTCACAATGGCATTTATAATTTGCAATTGCAAATTATATAAATTGTAACTGCAAATTATTCCATATTCTCTACTTGCTAAAATCAAGAATTGTATGTTTAATGACATACCTTTACTAGATTATATTAGTACTGCAAAAGTCTGAAAAAAAATATTTGTTTTATAATACAATAAACAGGTGGTGAGACAGAAAATGACAGGCCTGCAGTGGATTGCCAGTGAAGCTTGGACATCAGTTGATGTGCTGCAGACACCTGAATTTATGCCATACCTTGGTGGCACACTGGGCATTGCCATCCGTCGAGGAGAAATAAAAGGGTTTAAAGATTTCCTATTAAGAATACATCCTGACCAATACCACAACAGCTATGGAAATAGTATTGTGAGTTTTATCTTACATTTTAATTTAACTTTTAACCTTTGCAACAACAATGTATGGTCATTCTTGTTACAAATATTTTTTTTTATTTACATTTCAGGTAAATCAGTTTTGGGAAGATATATTTCAGTGTAGATTTGCTCCATCCCCAGCAGGCTGGGTGGAGGCTGGGGGAGCACTATGTACTGGACAGGAAAATCTCCATAATGTGGAGAGTGAACTGTTTGATGTTTCAAACCTCAGGCCTGAGTATAATGTTTACAAGGCTGTGTATGCTCTGGCTTACGCCCTTCATGACATGCTGCAGTGTGAGCCAGGCAGAGGGCCTTTCAGTGGGCACAGCTGTGGGAGTTTGGAAAGACTGGAGCCATGGCAGGTGGGAAATCAATTTACATTTAAAGACATTATTTCACAATGACATAAAATCAGACATATATTTGGATGGAGTCTCTAACAGTCATTGTTATTTTCTGTCACCCATCTGAAGCTGGTATATTATTTGGACAGAGTAAACTTCACCACATCATTTGGGGATGAAGTGTCATTTGATGAGAACGGTGATGTATTACCAATATACGATGTCATGAACTGGCTGGGGCTTCCTGATGGCACAACAAAGATTCAGAATGTGGGTGAGGTTAAAGAGTCAGCTGAAGGAGAAGAACTCACACTTCATGAAGACAGAATTTTCTGGAACTTTGAAACTAAACAGGTTGCATCTAGTGATTTTATTGATTATTGCCTAACTATAAATAACACCATCAAATGGAGTGCAAGAATGGTAACTCTCACAATCCCTATAGCCACCACAGTCAATTTGCAGTGAGAGCTGCCTACCAGGTACCCGCATGGCCAGAAAGAAGGGTCAACCAGTGTGCTGTTTTGACTGTATCCCTTGTTCTGAGGGAAAGATCAGCAACAAAACAGGTTTGCATTAATTATATTAATGCTATTTATTATTTTATAATTAATTTGTAGTTTAAAGAAAAGTTATAATGTCAGCAAGGAAGGGGGATCATGTGCATCTCATTGCAACAGCAACTGCCTGGTTGCTGCTAAAGCTCTTTGGTGATTGATAGAAAAGAATCACATGATATGATTCCTCTTGTGTTATAGGTGACACACCCTCCTGAGCTAATAGTAAGCACAGCAATGACAAACATTGCAGCACAATGACTTTCAGGCATTCAAAACTGGAAACCTTGAAAAGATCAGGACAAAACCTACCTCTGGAAACACATGAAGACAGTTGGCATTTTGATTAAAATATCCTATGTTAGGTATAAGCATATAATATATGCATTATTTTTCTTTTTGTTAGACTCAATGGAGTGCACAAGTTGTCCAGAGGATTTCTGGTCCAACACAGAGCGTGACCAATGTGTTCCTAAAAAAACAGAGTTCCTCTCCTATCATGAACCTCTGGGTATCTGCTTGACAACTGTCTCACTGCTGGGCACATTTATCTGTGCTGTTGTCCTGGGGATTTTTATCTATCATCGTAACACACCCATGGTGCGTGCCAACAATTCTGAACTCAGTTTCTTGCTCTTGGTGTCACTTAAACTGTGTTTCCTCTGCTCACTGCTGTTCATCGGACGACCACAACTGTGGACGTGTCAGCTGAGACATGCAGCATTTGGGATCAGCTTTGTGCTTTGTGTCTCATGTATCCTGGTTAAGACCATGGTGGTTCTGGCTGTGTTCAAGGCCTCCAAGCCTGGAGGTGGAGCCACTCTCAAGTGGTTTGGTGCTGTGCAGCAGAGAGGGACCGTCATGGTTCTTACTTCTGTCCAGGCAGCAATCTGCACTGTCTGGCTTGTCTCTTCTTCACCAGCTCCTCATAAAAACACTCAATACTACAATGACAAGATAGTTTATGAGTGTGTTGTTGGGTCCACAGTAGGTTTTGCAGTGTTACTTGGCTACATTGGCTTACTGGCTACCCTCAGTTTCCTGTTAGCATTTCTGGCAAGGAATCTTCCAGACAACTTCAATGAGGCCAAACTCATCACTTTCAGCATGTTGATCTTCTGTGCTGTGTGGGTGGCGTTTGTCCCTGCTTATGTCAACTCTCCAGGCAAATATGCAGATGCAGTGGAGGTATTTGCCATTCTGGCCTCCAGTTTTGGCCTCTTGGTGGCACTGTTTGGACCCAAATGTTACATAATCCTTATAAGACCAGAGAGAAACACAAAGAAAGCAATCATGGGTCGAGCTACCTCTAAGACATAATTGATATGGTCTGTATTTTAGATTGATTCAAGAATGAATTGTTCCAAATCAATAAAAGTTATTTTTTTCGTTTACTAAAACATAGTAAATAATAATGAATAAAGTTGTGAAAACCCTGAGTGTTTCACCATTATTGTCTTTTTTTTTTTTGTCTTTTGTCTTTTCTGAGATTTGAGCAAGTATGTTAAAATGTCTGGCTGTGAACTACCTGTCCTACTATCTGCTAACTTAAAAAAACTAAATATATATTTTTTATTCCACGTGTTATAGGCCACCCAGTAGTATCTAACACTTGTTCTTCAATTCATCTTTAATCATGCTTTGTTTTCTGTACCATACTTCTTGGAAAATTAACAAAAATTCAACTTTTAGTACTGCATCCTATTGTACAACTGGAGTTCAAGCACTACCAGTTGCCAACTTTGCAACAGACTATGTAAGTGGTAGCATCTAGCTCTTGAAATATTGCTTTTTCCTTTCTGTGTATATGCTTCTAATAAAACAGTGATAATCATTAATCATTAGTGTAAATGCAGATATTTTTTTTGCAGTTTGTATCATATTTAACTAAGCTGATTTATTTTTTATTCCACTATGCCTGTGTGCACAGTTGTAGTTACTCTCCTTCTCAAATGACAATTTTCATCACCTTCCTGTTAAGTGAAATAACCTTAAACATAAAACATCCTATAAAATTTGATACAGTTAATTATAAAAAAAATTTTAAAAAATTATAAATTTTTCAAAATTGGTCTAATTAACCACAGCAGGACAATTCAACATATACATTGATACAGAAATAATGTCAATCCAAAAACATACTGTATAATAGTATAACATTTACAAGCACAATGTTTTCTAAAAGAGGGCAGCATGGTGGTTAGCACTGTTGCCTCAGAGCAAGAAGGTCATGGGTTAGCAACCCAGCCTTTCTGTGTGGAGTTTGCATCTTCTCCCTGTGCTTGTGTGGGTTTACTCCAGGTACTCTGGTTTCCTCCCACAGTCCTAAAACATGTATGTCAGGTTGATTGGTGAATCTAAATTGCCCATAGGAGTGAGTGTGAGTGTGTGTGGTTGTTTGTCTTTATGTGGCCCTGTGATGGACTGGTGACCTGTCCAGGGTGTACCCCTGCCTTCCACCCAAAGAGAGCTGGGATAGGCTCCAGCAGATCCCTGTGACCCTGGTTCAGGAAAAAGCAGGTACAGAAAATGGATGGATGGGTGGATGTTTTATAAAAGTAGTACTTTTAGTTTTGATAACAATTTTGCTAATAATAGATCATTTTACTTACTGTAACTAGGATTTGTATACAAGACTTCTATTGTATAACATTGTATTCTAGTGCAGTGGTTAAGCTAGTCAATCAGTTCAGTGATAAAAATGATGGCTAGTTGTTTACTTAACAGAGACCAATTGAAATGGACAAACTAACATATTTTTGTTATCCAAATAAATGTGATAACTGGCAGAGAAAAACATTTATGTTGACATCAATCCATTATGTATACCTGCTTATTTCTTTTTAGGGTCACAGGGATCTGGTAGACAGGTCACGAGTCCACCTCTGGGCCACACATAGATGAACAACCTAACACACTCACACTCCTATGGGTAATTTAGAGTCACCAATCAAACTGATACATGTTTTTAGAATATGGGAGAAAACTGGAGTACGCAGCGAAAATCCAAACAAATACAGGGAGAACTTGCAAACTCCATACAGAAAGGCTCCTGCCAGGTTTCAAAGCAGGAACCTTCTTGCTGTGAGGCAACAGTGCTCACCACTTATCCAGTGGTACAGCAACTCAATACAGGCATTAAAGGATTTCAGTCTGCTTCAGTCTGAAGAGCCTGCTCTGTCCCTTTTTGTACAATGCACTTGTGTTTACAGACCAGTCCAGTGTGCTGTCAAGGTGCATTCTCAGATATTTATTAGACTGAACTGTCTCAGTGTCTTCTCCATCAATTGTGACAGGCAGATGGGGAGATTTCTGCCTGCCAAAGTCCACAATCATCACCTTTGTCTTTGATGTATGAAACCTACACCAGCTATGAAATCAAGAATGGGCCCAATCTCCCCTAACTTCTTGGGCTCCAGGAAGTAACAGGAATAAAAACTGACTCACCTCCCCCACTTGCACCTCAGAGATCAGCAGCTTGTGCTGCTCTGCTCACAGGGTGGGCAAATGCTCCAGAGAAGCAAGATGAGTGTCTACCACTCCTCTGAATGGAGAGGGAGTGAAAAGCTGCAGAGTGTGACCCCTGTGAATTAGCCTATTCATCTATCTGTCAATTACACACTGCTGCCACCACTGGGTGGTACAACACATTGCCCCACTAAAGCTCTGGCCACAGGCCAACACTCTGGCTGTGAACTGGCAGTGATCCATGGGGAACAGAATAAGCTGACCCAAAGCTGGCAGCGGAGACAGACAAATGATGGTGAAAAACTCTGCTTACAGTGTTAGGTGTAAGAGCCAGGCCAGCATGCATGGCCTAGAATCATCTGAAGATGCCACCCAAGCTGCATGCTTGGCAGATCCAAGTGTTGCTGTTGCCACTTCATGAAGCCATTAGTGTGTTTCATCTTTGCACTCTTTAACTGAAAGAAGAGAAGATTCTGCCCAACCGCTGCATATATGGGAAGAATCAAGATGTGAGTGAGGCACTCAGTTCAGACAGACAGCGGGGAGTGATAGCAGTCAGGCTTTGACTTCAACTGTGTTTGAAGACCCAGATGTTGCAGTGGTCAGTTTTTGAGGTTTTTGAAGTTGACACTTTAAGTTACAACCTGTCTAATTTAGATTTGTACACAACTGCATGCACTGCAGGCATCAGCCTAACCTGGAAATTCACAGTTGTCTCATTTATTTCGAACTAATCAACATATATTACCACTGTAAAATTAACTAGCAAGGTTACTGTGATTCATGTTACCTCATCTGTAACTTTTATATAGTCATCTTTGAAAACCCATATGCTATGTTGCTTTGCTGCTGTTTATGTCACTGACTCATTCGCTGAGACTTTTAACCTAATATGTATTTAGGTTTATTGTATTTATATGTGCACCAACTTCACAATAGCAAAGGAACTAAAGTGAAGAGCAAAAATACACTTGTAATCACAGCATTCTGTGCCTGTAAAGATAATCTATGCATGCCCTGCCCCTACACTCCCTGGGCCCTGAGAGGTGGTGTGAGGTCATGACAAAACCACCACATGAGATAACATTACCCTGCATATAAAACTGAGTAACCGGCACGCAGATATAGTAAGAAATACTTAAGGGCAGTTATGTGTGCATTTCTAGATGCATTGTTTTTCCTGTATGTCTACCTGAATTTGTTAACTTCCTCCTTTTTCTTATCAGAGTGTTCCTCTCCTTTCTCATTCTGCAATTTAAGGAGACGGTTTTATCTTAATGGGATCCACAAGCCTGGTGATGTAGTTCTGGGTGGGCTGTTTGAGGTCCACTACACCTCTCTCTTCCCTGAGCTGACATTCACTTCAGAACCAAATCAGCTCAGCTGCCAAGGGTAAGTGTCAGACTCATGCAACAGGCAGCATAATATTATTACATATTATTACAGACTCAATATACACAATATTACTGTTTAGTGTTTAATCATCATTTTATGTTCTAGATTTGACCCTCCAGGGTTCAGACATGCCATGACCATGGCCTTTGCTGTTGATGAAATCAACAGAAACTCCAACATGCTCCCCAATGTGACTCTAGGATACAGTCTTTATGACAACTGTGCTACACTAGTAATTGGGTTCAGTGCTGCACTGTCAATGGCCACTGGTCGAGAGGAGCACTTTCTGCTTCAGGAGAACTGCTCAGGGACTCCTCCAGTTGTGGGGATTGTGGGTGATTCCTTCTCCACATTTTCCATTGCCACCTCAGATGTGATAGGTTTATTTAAATTGCCCATTGTAAGTTTTCTGCCATGAGTCTTAGCTGTGCTTTTGGTATGCAGTGTTTGAATGAAATTTAAAATGATAGAATAGAACATACATGCATGCTGTGCTTGTTTATAGGTGAGTTATTTTGCCACATGTTCTTGTCTGAGTGATCGCCAGCGCTTTCCATCCTTCTTCAGAACAATCCCAAGTGATGCTTTTCAGGTGAAACACTGATCATGTTCTAGATAAATAGAAAAGATGTATCGCAGGAGGTTTTATGAGCTGTATAATGTTGCCCAAGTAAGAACAATTCTATGACAATCCATACATTTATAAAAGTACTGTATTTGCTTGGTGTGGAATTAGAATAGCTGACAAAGGAAAATCAGCATTGTACCAATTGTTTGTGAATGTTTTGTAAAATAGAGACAGGTGCATTTCAACTGAAATATTATTGTAACTAATCAATCCTTTCTATTCAATAAGGTCCGTGCTATGATTCATATTCTAAAACATTTCGGCTGGACATGGACAGGTCTGCTGGTCAGTGATGATGACTATGGACTACATGTTGCCCGATCCTTCCAGTCTGACTTGACTCATTTTGGGGGAGGTTGTCTGGCTTACACAGAGATTTTGCCCTGGGGTGACAATCCAGCTGAGCTAAGGAGAATTGTGGAAGTGATAAAGAAATCCACAGCTCATGTGGTCATTGTTTTTGCACATCAGATCCACATGATTCAAATAATGGAAGAGGTGTGTAAGTACAGATGTAAAAGTTATATAATACTTTTCATACCCCGAGTTGTTAATCTCTTCACAGTCACAAAGCATTATAAAGAAAAATGTGAAATAATAAATAATCTGTGCATATACACATTAAAAACTGTGTATATATGACATACATGTATATATATATATATATATATATATATATATATATATATATATATATATATGTATACGTGTGTGTATGTGTGGGTGTGTCTGTGGGTGTTTATAGCATTATTAGACCTATGACTGTAACTCCACTTCACAGTTGACTTGAACACTTGACTATTACTTCAATTACATTTTGACAATTTTAGTGTTAGAGTAGTATATTTGTTATATGTAAAATTAAAAAACAGATTTAATAAAATTCTATGAACAGGTGGTGAGACAGAATGTAACAGGCCTGCAGTGGATTGCCAGTGAAGCCTGGACATCAGCTACTGTGCTGCAGACCCCACGCCTTATGCCGTACCTGGGTGGCACACTGGGCATCGCCATCCGTCGAGGAGAAATACCAGGGCTCAGGGACTTCCTGTTACAAATACGTCCTGATCTACATGGCAATAATAGTGATGGAAATAGCATGGTAAGACTGCAATACTGAAACCTTACCTGTAATTAAAATAATAGAATATTAATTTTCTTGAGACTTTCTTTTAAATTCATGCCAGGTGACAAAGTTTTGGGAACACACCTTCCAGTGTAAATTTGCACCACCTCCAGCAGGCTGGGTGGAGGCTGGGGGAGCACTATGCACTGGACAGGAGGATTTAGAGAATGTGGAGACTGAGTTCATGGACATTTCAAACCTCAGGCCTGAGTATAATGTTTACAAGGCTGTGTATGCTCTGGCTTACGCCCTTCATGACATGCTGCAGTGTGAGCCAGGGAGAGGGCCTTTCAGTGGGCACAGCTGTGGCAATTTGCAAAGACTGGAGCCATGGCAGGTATAAATTCTTCCATTTTCAAATGCCACTACATCTCAAGGTGTTCACTGAAACAGATAAGAATAGAAAAGAACACATTTACATTGGCATTGTAAGTGTGTTTATCCATTTAATTTATTTCAACACATTTTAGCTGATGCATTACTTGGAAAAAGTCAACTTCACCACATCATTTGGTGACCAAGTGTCATTTGATGAGAACGGTGATGCCTTACCAATATATGACATCATGAACTGGCTGTGGCTTCCTGATGGAAAAACTAAAGTTCAGAGTGTGGGTGTTGTTAAGAGGTCAGCCTCCAAAGGTGAAGAACTCACACTTGATGAAGACAAAATCTACTGGAATTTTGAGCCCAAACAGGTTACCTTTATTTTTATTGTTGTTTATACCTTAGTATTATATACCACGATAAAAATATCAAATGGTGAAAAAATTGTGGATTAATCCTGCAGCCCCCAAGGTCAGTGTGTAGTGAGAGCTGCCCCCCAGGTACTCGCATTGCCAGAAGAAAGGGGCAGCCTGTGTGCTGTTTTGACTGTGTTCCTTGTTCTGAGGGAATGTTCAGCAATGAAACAGGTTGGTATCATTATAAAACTAAAGTCTATACCATGCAATATGAGTATCTATTCAGGAATCTTTGCATTCTTGGTTCTCAAGCAATGTAAACAAATGCATGCCCAACAATGAAGAATCATAACAATAATTCCAGATATCAGTCCACTGAATGTAGCTATGAGGTAGCAGGTGCTGCCAGTGTATGAGCAGGAATAGCATGAACCTCTTTGTCTCTGGATTCTCATGAGAGTAGAGGTTAATGGTGACAAGGAGCACAATAAATGTAAATTATGCCATGCTAAATTGCAAATAAAGTGTAACATTTGCAGCAACAAAGATAATTTTCCCATTTTTTTGTCAGATACCACTGAATGCATCCGTTGTCCAGAGGATTTCTGGTCCAGTCCCCAGCGTGACCACTGTGTTCCTAAAAAAACAGAGTTCCTCTCCTATCATGAACCTCTGGGTATCTGCTTGACAACTGCCTCACTGCTGGGCACATTTATCTGTGCTGTTGTCCTGGGGATTTTTATCTATCATCGTAACACACCCATGGTGCGTGCCAACAATTCAGAACTGAGCTTCCTGATCTTGCTTTCACTTAAACTGTGTTTCCTCTGCTCACTGCTGTTCATCGGACGACCACAACTGTGGACGTGTCAGCTGAGACATGCAGCATTTGGGATCAGCTTTGTGCTTTGTGTCTCATGTATCCTGGTTAAGACCATGGTGGTTCTGGCTGTGTTCAAGGCCTCCAAGCCTGGAGGTGGAGCCACTCTCAAATGGTTTGGTGCTGTGCAGCAGAGAGGAACAGTTTTGGCTCTTACATTGATCCAAGCAGCAATCTGCACTGTCTGGATTGTCTCTGCCTCACCAGCTCCTCATAAAAACACTCAATACCACAATGACAAGATAGTTTATGAGTGTGTAGTTGGGTCCACAGTAGGTTTTGCAGTGTTACTTGGCTACATTGGCTTACTGGCTACCCTCAGTTTCCTGTTGGCATTTCTGGCAAGGAATCTTCCAGACAACTTCAATGAGGCCAAACTCATCACTTTCAGCATGTTGATCTTCTGTGCTGTGTGGGTGGCGTTTGTCCCTGCTTATATCAACTCTCCAGGCAAATATGCAGATGCAGTGGAGGTATTTGCCATTCTGGCCTCAAGTTTTGGCCTCTTGGTGTCACTGTTTGGACCCAAATGTTACATAATCCTGCTGAGACCAGAGAGAAACACAAAGAAAGCAATCATGGGTCGAGGAAACACTAAGACATAAAAAAGTAATTCCTGTAACAATCACATTCCTGATTTTCCATTTGGGAATTAATAAAATGTATCTCATTGTCTCATTCTGCCTGTAGCTTAAATTCATTCAACATGAAATTACGCAATAATAAATATCCTTTTTTAAATTTGAGACTTTTTTTGCATGGTGGAATAATGACAGAAAAAATGCAAAACAAGCAACAATTCAGTTTGTTTTAAATTCCTGTCTGAACAATATGTTGTGATTGTTTATAAGGGCATGATGATACACACTCCGGTACAGTAGGTGGCGCTGTGTCAAACCTGTTTCCCTTTCGAGATGTGTTTCCCCCAGTCAAAACTGTAGTGTCCGTAGCGGCCCGGTTATGGTTAGAACAAGGTCAGGGTCAGGGTCAGGTCACCACGGTTAGGTTTGGGTATTAAGGGGAAACATGAGGATGTGGGAACAGACTTCCATACCACAGTGGCAGTTCCTTGAACGTTTGTAGTCTGCCATGCTAGTGAACACAGAAGCAATTCAACAAAGCTAAGTAAGTTGAAACTTTAGGAAATGAAATAGTTGAACGTCCTGACAAGGTTCGTTTGGTCAAACTGGTCTTTATCACTGTGACTAAGAAAGTGTCTGGTTTTAGTTTCATTGTGGAAATGTAAAAAAAAAAAAAACGCTCGCTAGCTTTTTGGCTAATGTTAGGTCTTTGAGTTAACTGCTAGCACCCTGCCAAGGTAACAAGCTCCTGTAAGGAGCACTAAAACATTTATCTAGTGTTCTTAACAAAACAGTATTAAAATGATTGCAAGCACTTAATTAGTTAAGTAGTTGTTCTATTAGTTGTTCACTAAAACCTAAGTTGTTTTTGTTTGTTATTTGTATCTTTATCTTTAAATTAGTATCTTACTTTTTTTAATGTGTCTAAAAAATACAATGTCCAGGCATCCAATTTTCATTTTAACTCATTTGTCCACAAGAATAAAAATGTTGGAACAACATAGAACGTATTATTTACTATATTCTTTTGTTATATTCATGCTATTCTTTATTATCCTGTTTTATTGCTTTTAAGTCTACCCAAAACAATCATTTGTTTTGAATACAGCTCTTTTATTTTACTGTGATAATATATGTAAATCCTTATTAAAGAATTGAAACACTTAGAAATATTTCAAAGAGTTTCCATCAGTATGTATTTCCTTTTTGATGATTAACTGATTTTTTTTTTTTTTTTTTTCGTTGTTATAATTCCCATGTGGTTCTTTCTTTTTCTATTTCATTCTAGTTCAATACTTTATCCTCAGTGGGTGTCGAAGGGGAGAATGTCAGCTGTCATATTAATAGAAATATTTTGATTGAAGTATTTTGTAGTAACTTAAAATGTGACCTGAACATGAAAGAAGAAAAACACATATCATGACTTAGAGATTGTGTTTACTAAAATACCTGGTAATGTTGAATAGAAGTGGAACAAGGATTTAAAATGCCTTTAATGTCCATTCTCCACAGCCGCCCATTGGTGGCCCATGCCCATGCCATGATGGGTGGTGTCAGTGATTCAACAGTGACGAAAGGGATGACACAGCCCTGTACATAAAACAAAGTACTCATACATGAAAATTAGAAAGTGGAGTGAAGCAAGGGGGAGAAGTTATGACAAGCAGTCAGATAGTCAGATATTTGCATCTGTGTTTCTATTTGTTCTTGATTTCTTTCCTTATTTGTTTCTCCGAGTCTTTGCTTCTTTCACAGTCTTGTAAATTGCTGAAACGGTTTTATCTTAATGGGATGCACAAGCCTGGAGATGTAATTCTGGGTGGGCTTTTTGAGGTCCACTATAGCTCTGTCTTCCCTGAGCTGACATTCACCTCAGAGCCACATGAGCCGAGTTGCCAAGGGTAAGTGGCATACAAAAATATTATAATTATTAATACTCTTTGACATTTTAATGTTTAACAGTAAAATGTTGTGTGTTAGATTTGACCCTCCAGGGTTCAGACATGCCATGACAATGGTCTTTTCTATTGATGAGATTAACAAAAACTCTAATCTGCTACCGAATATTACTCTGGGATACAGTCTTTATGACAACTGTGCTACACTTGGTATTGGGTTCAGTGCTGCACTGTCACTGGCCACTGGTCGAGAGGAGCACTTTCTTCAGGAGAACTGCTCAGGGACTCCTCCAGTACTTGGGATTGTGGGTGATCCCTTCTCAACATTTTCCATTGCCACCTCCAATGTTCTAGGCTTATTCAAATTGCCTATTGTAAGTCTCATGTGTTTAGTACACTGTATTTGAATTTGTCATACATTGCTAAGTAACATATTTTATGTATATCCACTAACTTGTACAAAATGCACAACCCGTGTACACTTGTATGTTTCATTATAGGTGAGTTATTTTGCCACATGTTCCTGTCTGAGTGACCGGCGAAGGTTTCCATCCTTCTTCAGAACAATCCCAAGTGATGCTTTTCAGGTGAAACAGTGTTGTTAATAATAATAATAAGAGCTGTATATGCTGTAGCTGTCACATAAAATGTAGCACACTTTAAAATATGTTTTGCCAATGAAACACATTAGTCTGCATAAATTATATTCATGGTGCACATCATTAATGAGTTTTAATGTATTTAAATATGATTATATTACGACCCACGTGAAAGCATATTTACACTATAAGAAACCCTTTCATCACTTAGGTGCGTGCTATGATTCAAATTCTTAAGCATTTCAACTGGACTTGGGTAGGCCTGCTGGTCAGTGATGATGACTATGGACTACATGCTGCTCGATCCTTCCAGACAGATTTGGCTCAGTCTGATGGAGGTTGTCTGGCCTATTCAGAGATTTTGCCTTGGGGTGATAATCCAAAGGAATATGAAAGGATTGTGGATGTGATGAGAAAATCCACAGCACGTGTGGTCATTGTATTTGCACCGAGGATGCACTTGGTTGAACTCATGAAAGAGGTTTGCAGAATATATATATTTAGAATATATGTGTATCTACACGTGGCCACAGATCACAATAACCTGATTTCGATTAATCACATTGCTCTGTTTAATTACATCATTTTTTCTTGTTTTAAAATAACTACACAGTATTAATGTTAATATAACTATACAATTCAGTCTATTATGGCTTATTTTATTCGCACGTCTAAAAAAGATTGGTGTGATTCAATGCTCAGGTGGTGAAGAAAAATGTTACAGGCCTGCAGTGGCTGGCGAGTGAAGCTTGGACATTAGTCGATGGGCTCGATACCCCTGCCTTCATGCCATACCTGGGTGGCACACTGGGCATTGCTGTTCGTCGTGGAGAAATACCAGGGCTCAGAGACTTCCTGTTACAAATCCATCCCAACTTACACCAAAACAACAGCTATGGAAATGACCTGGTAAGAATATAATTCTGCAGTCTGGTTAGGAATATTGAAGAACAAAATATTGTCATTGTTTCTAACTTAGATTTTTGAATATATATATTAGGTGAAGCAGTTTTGGGAACACACATTTGAGTGTAAATTTGCTCCACCTCCAGCAGGCTGGGTGGAGGCTGGGGGAGCGCTATGCACTGGACAGGAGGATTTAGAGAATGTGGAGACTGATTTTTTGGACATTGCAAACCCCCGACCTGAGTATAATGTTTACAAGGCTGTGTATGCTCTGGCTTATGCCCTTCATGACATGCTGCAGTGTGAACCAGGGAGAGGGCCTTTCAGTGGGCACAGCTGTGGGAGTTTGCAAAGACTGGAGCCATGGCAGGTGGGAAATCAGTTTACACCACACCTTTATGCTTATGTTTTGAAAGCAGCCGCTACACATGGAGGAATTTATTAAAAACACTTTTGCGAGAGTAGAAGTATGAAAACAAGCAATTATAGTGTGGACAGTTGATGTCGGTGTGCAATCTAGGAACTAAAGGATTTACAAAAGGCATGGCAGAAAATATTTATTCCTTACAACAGTATTTTTTTTTTTTTGTTGTTGTTTTGACAGTGATAATTATCTATGGTAATATATAAATTGATTAAATCAACAAACTGAAATTCAGGGTGCTTCAAATTGTATTTAAAATTTCAACAAGGCCTCCAGCCTAAACAACCATGAGTGGTCTGTCCAGGGTGTTTCCTGAAATACTGTCCCAACAAAAGCTGAAGACATGCCAGACTAAAGTACTAATTATTTTAGTGTGTCACAGTGCTGTGGTAATAATTAGGTATGAGGAAATCTATATTTTATAGGGGTTAAAATAAATGTTTTGTTGAAATTTAGAAGCTGTGGTGTCTTGGTTTCAAAAAAGAGAAAAGAAAGACTAAATTTAAATTTATAAAATGAATAGTTAAGTTCCACATGGACCACCTCCTCCTGTGGGTTTTGCTCTTCTATAAAAACATCACATGACTTGCTCCTATGTTCATGCCATTATCACAATGCTCAATAGAGGGCATTGTCACCGGAACATATGCATTCATATGTAGGTTTTGAGGCATTTGTCTCACACCACTATAAGATGCCACTTAACTATAAAATTAAGTTGTTTGTGTGAATTGCCTCTGAGGTCATTTGTTAAAAGACAAGTCTCTGAAAATTTCAGTCGGTAATTTAAATGTAAATTAAAATACAATTGTTAATGTGTCTTCCAAATTATAGCTGATGTATTACTTGGAAAAAGTCAACTTCACCACATCATTTGGTGACCAAGTGTCATTTGATGAGAACGGTGATGCCTTACCAATATATGACATCATGAACTGGCTGTGGCTTCCTGATGGAAAAACTAAAGTTCAGAGTGTGGGTGTTGTTAAGAGGTCAGCCTCCAAAGGTGAAGAACTCACACTTGATGAAGACAAAATCTACTGGAATTTTGAATCTAAACAGGTTATTTCTCTGGATTGTTGTGTTTCCTGTAGTATTGCATACAACAGCAGCATCACATGGTGTGGAATAACACTAATTCCAGTATTCTTCTTTTATAGCCACCCAGATCAGTGTGCAGTGAGAGCTGCCCCCCAGGTACCCGGCTGGCAAGAAAGAAGGGACAGCCTGTGTGCTGTTTTGACTGCATTCCTTGTTCGGATGGGAAAATCAGCAATGAAACTGGTTGGAATCCATTTTAAAAGTCAGAATTTGTGCAACATTCACCTGTATCCATTAGTGTGTCTCCCTGTACATGTTTAGTTGGTAGGCTACTGAAAGAAAGGCACAGACCCATTTCTGTGGAAACCAAAATTGTGTTATCAGCAGTGGTGCCAAATTGCACAACTGACAGTGTTCACATGTTGAAGGGTTCATATACTTATAGCTGCAACAGGAATGCCTACTAGCTAGAAAAAGAACAGAAATAAAAATGAGAATTTTCTCTGTATACTGCCGAGACTGCATCCATTGTATTGAGCAAACAATCAGCAATGAGACAGTGTTCACTCTTAAAACAATGAATTTTGGACCCACACACCCATGTTTATCTCAACACCTTCTTTCTTCTTTCAGACTCCATGGAGTGCACCAGCTGTCCAGAGGATTTCTGGTCCAGTCCCCAGCGTGACCACTGTGTTCCTAAGAAAACAGAGTTCCTCTCCTATCATGAACCTCTGGGTATCTGCTTGACAACCACCTCACTGCTGGGCACATTTTTCTGTGCTGTTGTCCTGGGGATTTTTATCTATCATCGCAGTACACCAATGGTACGTGCCAACAATTCTGAACTCAGTTTCCTGATCTTGCTTTCACTTAAACTATGTTTCCTCTGCTCACTTTTGTTCATCGGACGACCACAACTGTGGACGTGTCAGCTGAGACATGCAGCATTTGGGATCAGCTTTGTGCTTTGTGTCTCATGTATCCTGGTTAAGACCATGGTGGTTCTGGCTGTGTTCAAGGCCTCCAAGCCTGGAGGTGGAGCCACTCTCAAGTGGTTTGGTGCTGTGCAGCAGAGAGGAACAGTTTTAGCTCTTACATTGATCCAAGCAGCAATCTGCACTGTCTGGCTTGTCTCTGCCTCACCAGCTCCTCATAGAAACACTCAATACCACAATGACAAGATAGTTTATGAGTGTGTAGTTGGGTCCACAGTAGGTTTTGCAGTGTTACTTGGCTACATTGGCTTACTGGCTATCCTCAGTTTCCTGTTAGCATTTCTGGCAAGGAATCTTCCAGACAACTTCAATGAGGCCAAACTCATCACTTTCAGCATGTTGATCTTCTGTGCTGTGTGGGTGGCATTTGTCCCTGCTTATGTCAACTCCCCAGGCAAATATGCAGATGCAGTGGAGGTATTTGCCATTCTGGCCTCAAGTTTTGGCCTCTTGGTGGCACTGTTTGGACCCAAATGTTACATAATCCTGCTGAGACCAGAGAGAAACACAAAGAAAGCAATCATGGGTCGAGGAAATACTAAGACATAAAAGCAAAATTTGTAAAGACCAATCAAGTTCACAGCGTGTAGCTTAAATTTATCTAACAATGATCTGCTAATAAACACAATAAGTAATGTCCTCTTTTTTTAATGTGAATCTTTCCTTATAAGTTGGGATAATGGAAGTCAGAACCATCTACTGTGAGTCAGTCAGTCACATAATCCACTTCACAGTTCTTGAAAATTGAAAAGAAATGCAAACGTTTGACTGTTGTAGTTGATCAATTAGACTATAACAAATAAAACATTTCCTATTGTAGCATTGTTTATTAGAGATTTTTGTTGACATACAGAATGGACAATCTGAAATTTACATTGCATTACTGTAAACATACTCTCAGCCTATAAAGTTTTTCTAGTAATGTGTTATGAATATGTTACCTGAACATTCATGCATTTTCTAGTTATCTAATTCAAGTGTATTATTTACTCCTATTGTAGTTCTCTAAATCTCCAACAATTGCGGACATTTATCTTGCTAAAAGATCCTTACAGAACTTCCTATTATGTTACAGTGAAATTAACAGAGAAATAAAATACTGATGCAAAATACAGCTTTGGTTTTCATGAATTAATTTACAGTTCTTGTACTAAGGTATTCCAAATGTTGCATATATCAGAAAAGAAATATAAATAAATTTTCATAAAGCTGAATAAGTATTTGCTGTGATTTTTTTTTTTTTTTTTTTTTGTTTTTTTATTGCCGTTTTGGACAGTATAGAAAAAATTAATGCTTATAGTGTTAATCTATTTTAAGAATTAAAAAAATCTGTTTCTGTATTTCAACTAATTTTTTCACTTTTAGGAAGATGTTGAAGGAATGTAGAAATGATTTATTAAATATTTTGTTCGATATTGTCACCATGTTTTTCCCATTTTTATTTGGTCACTTTTTGATGAAAGACACTTAGGTTTTGCCGCTACAGATCATCTCAGTCCATAGGTTCATGGTTCACGAGGAAAGTAATCTCAATGTATGACATTTTTTCTCCTGAAATAACCAATTTATTTCAGTTTTTACAAATAATTCGACCTACCATCATTTATTATTCATTTCAATTTAGTTTTCAATACTAGAAATTAGAACTAAAAAAGTAGAATTGCATCCAAGTGTTACATAACGTGGTATGTATTTTTATTTCCATCGAGTGCTGTCAGTAACTAAGAATTTTATTTTCCCTCTTATGATCCCTTTCTTTTTCACTTCCTATATGATTAATATGTGATTAAATGTGTTACTCTGTATTTTCCAGAAATACAGAAAGGTTGTTTCTCAAAGCAAAAAACCATGGACATTAAAATGATTAACAAAATATAAATCATGATTTTGAGATTATGTTTATCAAACCACTTGCTCATGCGGCACAGTGGTAGCACAGTTATTGGAAATGTGTACTATACCACTCCTCTGTTGCGATTGGTGGCCCATGCCCATGCCATGATGGGTGGTGTCAGTGATTCAACAGTGACGAAAGGGATGACACAGCCCTGTACATAAAACAAAGTACTCATACATGAAAATTAGAAAGTGGAGTGAAGCAAGGGGGAGAAGTTATGACAAGCAGTCAGATAGTCAGATATTTGCATCTGTGTTTCTATTTGTTCTTGATTTCTTTCCTTATTTGTTTCTCCGAGTCTTTGCTTCTTTCACAGTCTTGTAAATTGCTGAAACGGTTTTATCTTAATGGGATGCACAAGCCTGGAGATGTAGTTCTGGGTGGGCTTTTTGAGGTCCACTATAGCTCTGTCTTCCCTGAGCTGACATTCACCTCAGAGCCACATGAGCCGAGTTGCCAAGGGTAAGTGGCATACAAAAATATTATAATTATTAATACTCTTTGACATTTTAATGTTTAACAGTAAAATGTTGTGTGTTAGATTTGACCCTCCAGGGTTCAGACATGCCATGACAATGGTCTTTTCTATTGATGAGATCAACAAAAACTCTAATCTGCTACCGAATATTACTCTGGGATACAGTCTTTATGACAACTGTGCTACACTTGGTATTGGGTTCAGTGCTGCACTGTCACTGGCCACTGGTCGAGAGGAGCACTTTCTGCTTCAGGAGAACTGCTCAGGGACTCCTCCAGTACTTGGGATTGTGGGTGATCCCTTCTCAACATTTTCCATTGCCACCTCCAATGTTCTAGGCTTATTCAAATTGCCTATTGTAAGTCTCATGTGTTTAGTACACTGTATTTGAATTTGTCATACATTGCTAAGTAACATATTTTATGTATATCCACTAACTTGTACAAAATGCACAACCCGTGTACACTTGTATGTTTCATTATAGGTGAGTTATTTTGCCACATGTTCCTGTCTGAGTGACCGGCGAAGGTTTCCATCCTTCTTCAGAACAATCCCAAGTGATGCTTTTCAGGTGAAACAGTGTTAATAATAATAATAAGAGCTGTATATGCTGTAGCTGTCACATAAAGTGTAGCACACTTTAAAATATGTTTTGCCAATGAAACACATTAGTCTGCATAAATTATATTCATGGTGCACATCATTGAGTTTTAATGTATTTAAATATGATTATATTACGACCCACGTGAAAGCATATTTACACTATAAGAAACCCTTTCATCACTTAGGTGCGTGCTATGATTCAAATTCTTAAGCATTTCAACTGGACTTGGGTAGGCCTGCTGGTCAGTGATGATGACTATGGACTACATGCTGCTCGATCCTTCCAGACAGATTTAGCTCAGTCTGATGGAGGTTGTTTGGCCTACTCAGAGATTTTGTCTTGGGGTGATAATCCAAAGGAATATGAAAGGATTGTGGATGTGATGAGAAAATCCACAGCACGTGTGGTCATTGTATTTGCACATCAGATGCACATGATTCAACTCATGGAAGAGGTTAGGGGATGAAAATACATGTTTACTTTAAAATACATCGATCAATACATTGTAATGTTCCTGTAACCCTAAATTCATTTGTTCACAACACATTCTGTGAATTAGCATTTGATCTTTATTAATTAACAAATTGGGATAATGTCAGATCATTTATTTGACTTAATTTGGGTTTGAAAACTTTGGTGTGGCCTCAAACACATTTGAGTCACAGATGTCTGAAAAGGATTTATGTGATCAATACTCAGGTGGTGAAGAAGAATATTACAGGCATGCAGTGGCTGGCGAGTGAAGCTTGGACATTAGTTGATGGACTCCATACCCCTGCCTTCATGCCATACCTGGGTGGCACACTGGGCATTGCTGTCCGTCGTGGAGAAATACCAGGGCTCAGAGACTTCCTCTTAAGAATGAACCCTAAACAACATATAATGGTAGGTTTTAACCATGTAGTGTGGTAACAAATTCCAAAAATAATACAGTGTTATCATTTCTGTTAATATGCATTTTCTTAATTCATTTTAGGTGAAGCAGTTTTGGGAACACACGTTTGAGTGTAAATTTGCTCCACCTCCAGCAGGCTGGGTGGAGGCTGGGGGAGCACTATGCACTGGACAGGAGGATTTAGAGAATGTGGAGACTGATTTCTTGGGCATTTCAAACCTCAGGCCTGAGTATAATATTTACAAGGCTGTGTATGCTCTGGCTTATGCCCTTCATGACATGCTGCAGTGTGAACCAGGCAGAGGGCCCTTCAGTGGGCACAGCTGTGGGAGTTTGGAAAGACTGGAGCCATGGCAGGTGTTGTATCACCTGAAGCGTCTCAAACAAGAGCAGCAAAAATTAACTCTTTGTTTGTTTGATTCTTTGCTTTGACAGAAATATTTATCCTTTGATAATACATAAATTAATTGGACAAACCGACTTAAATTTGTCAGTACTTGCTGTACTCAAATTCATCCAACCGTAGGAGTGTTTCCTCCCAGTGATATGCCAGTGATATGTTGTAAAACTCATAGTTAAACAGTAATCAGTAATTCTTTTATGGTGTGACAGTACTATGGTAAAGATTAGGTTAAAAAAAACATTATGTTTAAGGAAACTTTTTTTAGTTGAAATAACTACTTTGTTTGGGATTAGTGGATTCTGGGTTACAGTAACAACACTGGTAAGGTTTTAAAACAAATATATACAACTGTACCCTTAAAGCACACTTAAAACAATACTGACAGTAATTTTAAAAGTTAACATCCAGCTGTTCTGTCCAACCCTAACACCCACCCACACCTACACCCTATGTGGACATAAGGAGGACGGTTTGTTTTTGCTTTTGTTTCGGCTGCTTCTGTTAGAGTTCGCCATGATTGACTTGGCTCAAGATGCTGGATGCCCTTAGTGACATGACCCTCACATTTACTCGGGCATGGGACATACACTGAGACCGCACTGGCTTGTGCAACCTCAGTGGATGAGTCTAACAGCACCTGGTCTTCCAATGCGGTTTCACATCCAAGTACTAACCAGGCTTTTGAGATCTGATGAAGTCAGGCATTCGCAGGACGGTGTAGCCGTAATAATAAGCAACCTTATAATATTTCAACAAAAAAAACTAATAACCCAAATTTAATTTTCTCTTTTCCACTGGGTCTCAGGAATGATCTTTGTACAGATATGTAAATAAACCAAACATCATTTTTTAAAATCAGATTAGGGCCATTTGTATGTAGTGCAAGTACTTTTGTATGCTCATCCAGTCATTAAACACTCTGAGCGATCAGACCGAAAAATGTTTTTTGTGAATGCTTCTATTCTTTAATTCATTCATTGGTGGCGAATATAAGCATGGAAGATACAAACGGTGGTGGGTGTCAGTGGACATACTAAAATATTACAGAGAGATATAATGAAAACAAAAAAGATTGGATCTGACAAAAATATCTGAAGGATAAATAAACTTAAGGATAAGTTTTTCATGTTTTCCTTACACATTTTTGAACACTGACTCTGACTGCTTAATCAATGTAAATTAAAAGACAGTTGTTAAATGTGTCTCTGATTTGTAGCTGATGTATTACTTGGAAAAAGTCAACTTCACCACATCATTTGGTGACCAAGTGTCATTTGATGAGAACGGTGATGCCTTACCAATATATGACATCATGAACTGGCTGTGGCTTCCTGATGGAAAAACTAAAGTTCAGAGTGTGGGTGTTGTTAAGAGGTCAGCCTCCAAAGGTGAAGAACTCACACTTGATGAAGACAAAATCTACTGGAATTTTGAATCTAAACAGGTTATTTCTCCGGATTGTTGTGTTTCCTGTAGTATTGCATACAACAGCAGCATCACATGGTGTGGAATAACACTAATTCCAGTATTCTTCTTTTATAGCCACCCAGATCAGTGTGCAGTGAGAGCTGCCCCCCAGGTACCCGGCTGGCAAGAAAGAAGGGACAGCCTGTGTGCTGTTTTGACTGCATTCCTTGTTCTGATGGGAAAATCAGCAATGAAACTGGTTGGAATCCATTTTAAAAGTCAGAATTTGTGCAACATTCACCTGTATCCATTAGTGTGTCTCCCTGTACATGTTTAGTTGGTAGGCTACTGAAAGAAAGGCACAGACCCATTTCTGTGGAATTTTCTCTGTGTAGGCCTACTGCTTAGACTGCATCTATTGTATTGATAGAACAATCAGCAATGAGGCAGTTCACTTTTAAAACATTGAATTTTGAAGCTATTATATTCATGTTTATCTCAACATCTTTCCTCTTTCAGACTCCATGGAGTGCACAAGTTGTCCGGAGGATTTCTGGTCCAACACAGAGCGTGACCACTGTGTTCCTAAGAAAACAGAGTTCCTCTCCTATCATGAACCTCTGGGTATCTGCTTGACAACTGCCTCACTGCTGGGCACATTTATCTGTGCTGTTGTCCTGGGGATTTTTATCTATCATCGCAGTACACCTATAGTACGTGCCAACAATTCTGAACTCAGTTTCCTGATCTTGCTTTCACTTAAACTGTGTTTCCTCTGCTCACTGCTGTTCATCGGACGACCACAACTGTGGACGTGTCAGCTGAGACATGCAGCATTTGGGATCAGCTTTGTGCTTTGTGTCTCATGTATCCTGGTTAAGACCATGGTGGTTTTGGCTGTGTTCAAGGCCTCCAAGCCTGGAGGTGGAGCCAAACTCAAATGGTTTGGTGTTTTGCAACAAAGAGGGACAGTTTTAGCTCTTACTTGCATTCAGGCAGCAATCTGCACTGTCTGGCTTGTCTCTTCTTCACCAGCTCCTCATAAAAACACTCAATACCACAATGACAAGATAGTTTATGAGTGTGTAGTTGGGTCCACAGTAGGTTTTGCAGTGTTACTTGGCTACATTGGCTTACTGGCTACCCTCAGTTTCCTATTGGCATTTCTGGCAAGGAATCTTCCAGACAACTTCAATGAGGCCAAACTCATCACTTTCAGCATGTTGATCTTCTGTGCTGTGTGGGTGGCGTTTGTCCCTGCTTATGTCAACTCTCCAGGCAAATATGCAGATGCAGTGGAGGTATTTGCCATTCTGGCCTCAAGTTTTGGCCTCTTGGTGGCACTGTTTGGACCCAAATGTTACATAATCCTGCTGAGACCAGAGAGAAACACAAAGAAAGCAATCATGGGTCGAGGGAACGCCAAAACATGACAGCACCAATAACACTAAAGTGATCACCTTGTTTGAATCAGTATGTAATTTGTACTCATTTGGTAGTGATATCTGCTTCAACTGGCAAATGTATAGGCCTAATGGGAGGCACTAATGTTATGTTGCATGAAATATTTTGTCTGCCCTTTTTTGGCTGATTGCAATCCCTAGAATTTGTATGATGCCACTTTGCCTCAGATTGTACCTGAATAGATGAAAAAAAGATGAAGATGAAAAGATGAAATTAAACCAATTCTCATGTGACTCTCAGTTCTTTGGCCATGTTTCCTTCAAAGGACAATTTCAAAATTAGTTTTCCCAAAGTAAAACAAACGGCAGTATTTGTAATCATAACCAACATATAGCTCTAAAATAAAACATCATATTAGTATTTGCTTCTGATAAGTAGCACCACTTATTGGACACATTTAGCAAAAACTTCATGTATCCAAATAAGAGAATTTAGGATACAGTTTAAATAATCAAAATACCCCTGTATAGGACAGAAAGTATGACTTAGCATAATTGATACTCCATTAGATTAAAGATTAACTCTAGGGAAAAATGTTTTGTTTTTTTTTGTTTTTTTGGTGAAAGTCAGTGAAATATATTTCTTAAATTTAAATCAGTACAAATATATATATACACACACAGAGACAAAATTAACAGTTAATTTGATATGCTGTATTTTGTCCCGCCCCTGCAGCCTGTGCCCTGTTGGGTGGTGTGAAAGATTAAGCAATGAGAGGACGCAAGCAATGAATGACTTAGATCTGTATATATAATCAAGATATCCGGTATGAAGAACAGAAATGTGTATACAGGGAAGAGGGCAGTTATGGATTGTTTTCATAAGAAATATTTTCCCTTGTGTGTCTGTCTTGTACTGTGGTTTTTCTCTTCCTCTTTATGCCTAGGATCTTCCTCTCTTCCCCCATCTTGTAAATTTCAGAGACAGTTTCATCTTAATGAAATGCACAAGCCTGGAGATGTAGTTCTAGGTGGGCTGTTTGAGGTCCACTACACCTCTGTTTTCCCTGAGTGGACCTTCACATCAGAGCCACAGCAGCCCAGCTGCAAAGGGTAAGTTTTGTCAGGCATGGAGCCGATTGCGTGATTATGTGCAAGTTATGTTGACTGCTCAGAATATTTATGTAAGGAAGAAAATGCACTATGTTGAAATGAGAATTTTGTGAAAGATTTATTGATACATTTATAATATTTTCACAGTTCTCACAGCAACACATAACTTTTTAGTGGTTAACGGTGATATTCTGTGTGTTAGCTTTGATACTCTAGGTTTCAGGCAAGCCATTACCATGGCTTTTGCTGTTGACGAGATCAACAAAAACTCTAATCTGCTACCTAACATTACCCTGGGATACAGTCTTTATGACAACTGTGGTGCACTTATTATTGGATTCAGTGCAGCACTGTCACTGGCCACTGGTCGAGAGGAGCACTTTCTGCTTCAGGAGAACTGCTCAGGGACCCCTCCAATTGTGGGGATTGTTGGTGATCACTATTCAACATTTTCTATCGCTATGTCCAATGTGTTAGGTTTATACAGAATGCCAATTGTAAGTTATCTATATTTACCTTTTGTATTATTGTATTTTTAATGTTACATATTTGAATCAATTTCATTTTTAAAATTTTACACTGTCAAAACAAAGACATGTTAACTAGGTCTGACTTGTATTATTATTGGGTTTTTTTTTTGTTTTTTTTTTAGGTGAGTCATTTTGCGACATGTTCCTGTCTGTCTGATCGGCAAAGGTTTCCATCGTTCTTTAGAACAATCCCAAATGATGCTTTTCAGGTGAAACACTGTTAGCAAAATTAGCCAGTACAGCAAACTTGTGAAAGTACCCCTAATCAAATAAACCACTGCATAAATGCTAGGATAGGATTCATAAGTCACAGTATCTAATGTTAGTTGGATATTTTATCTTCAAAATATTGATCATATCTGTCCAATAATTTCTCCACTGTGATATATCCACTTAGGTCCGTGCTATGATTCAGATTCTGAAACACTTCAGCTGGACTTGGGTAGGCCTGTTGGTCAGTGATGATGATTATGGACTCCATGTTGCCCAGTCTTTTCAGTCTGGCCTGGCTCAGTCTGGTGGAGGTTGTCTGGCCTACCTTGAGGTGTTGCCCTGGGACAGTGATCCAAATGAACTTAGGAGGATTGTGCATCTGATAAAGAAATCAACAGCGTGTGTAGTCATAGTGTTTGCACATGAGATTCACATGATTCAACTAATGGAAGAGGTAAGAAGTAAGATAATGACCTTGAATTTCATAATTTTAAGAAGACAAAGTATTTAATTTATGTTTATTTGACTACAGAAAAATATTTTAAGCAAAAGCCTGTTTTAATTAAACTGAAATATCTCATGGTCAAAATGTTTGATAATTTTACCTGTACATTTTATACACTTATATGCAAACACATACAGTGATATTTGAAGTAAAAAAGAAGACAGCATAACCTCTGCTGGAAAGAGGAAAGAGACATACATTATCAAATGAGAATATCTGGGGAGTTGTGTGGCAGCCAGTGGCACAGAAGGCAATGAATGAAAAGAAAGGAATGGTTTCCAGTATATATCAGCTAATTGTGGATGCAACTGTAATTCAGTCTAGGAAACTAAAACTTAAGTGATCTACTTGAAAAGTAACTGTAAATTCAACAACAGACCCTCCAGAGGCTCCAAAGACAGCTGTGCTTTCACAGATATCTGTTCATAAACTCATTACTAAGTACTGACACTATAGGGTGACCAAAGTTTTGCATATCATATGCATTCCAATGACTTATTCTATTTTTTAATATGGTAAAAGACTGAATTAATATTTGAAGAAAAAACCCTTGCTTTTTAATGTCTGTGTGCTGCAAGAATTGCAGTGTTTGCTAGAAATAACACTACAGTCTTAAACAGAAGAGTTCAGATATATTTTACATGATGCAAAACAGGTGGTGCAGCAGAATGTAACAGGCTTGCAGTGGATTGCAAGTGAAACTTGGTCAGCAACTCCTGTGCTGCAGACCCCACGCCTCATGCCGTACCTGGGTGGCACACTGGGCATTGCTATCCATCGAGGAGAACTGCCAGGGCTCAGGGACTTCCTGTTACAAATACGCCCTGATCAAAATAATAATGGCAGCTATGGAAATAGTATGGTGAGAATTTAATCTTACAATTTACCTGTTCTATTTCATTTTGCAAGAACAATATGTTGTCTTTTCTGTTACAAATTTATTTTAAATACATTAAAGGTGAGGCAGTTTTGGGAATAATGTATAATATATTATTATAACAATATGTTATATGAGAATAACATATTATTTCTGTTAATATGCATTTTCTTAATTCATTTTAGGTAAAGCAGTTTTGGGAACACACATTTGAGTGTAGATTTGCACCACCTCCAGCAGACTGGGTGGAGGCTGGGGGAGCACTATGCACTGGACAGGAGGATTTAGAGAATGTGGAGACTGAGTTCATGGACATTTCAAACCTCAGGCCTGAGTATAATGTTTACAAGGCTGTGTATGCTCTGGCTTATGCCCTTCATGACATGCTGCAGTGTGAACCAGGGAGAGGGCCTTTCAGTGGGCACAGCTGTGGGAGTTTGCAAAGACTGGAGCCATGGCAGGTGGGATATCAATTTATATGCCATCAGTTTATATTTTGAAAACTGCTACTATACGATTAGGTACTTACTGAATGTAGTGTTGTGAGTATAAAATAGATGTAAGGGTGTTGTTTTTTTTTTAATTTTCTTTCAAAAGCTGAATATTAAGTAATGGGATAATACACATTTGGTTTTGTTACCTTTATTATCAGTGGTATTAAAACATTTTGACAAAACAACAGCATGAATTTTAGAATGTCTCAGTACTTAAATGGATATAGAGAAAACCTAAAATGAATTGTTACATTTTTGTTGCAATAATTTGAGAAGTCTTGTTTTTGTTTTATCAATTTGTAGCTTCTACATTACTTGGAAAAAGTCAACTTCACCACATCATTTGGTGAGCAAGTCTCATTTGATGAGAACGGTGATGTATTACCAATATATGACATTATGAACTGGCTGTGGCTTCCTGATGGAAAAACTAAAGTTCAGAGTGTGGGC
The DNA here is from genome assembly GCF_900324485.2 of Mastacembelus armatus. Classification (NCBI taxonomy): domain Eukaryota; kingdom Metazoa; phylum Chordata; class Actinopteri; order Synbranchiformes; family Mastacembelidae; genus Mastacembelus; species Mastacembelus armatus. Next base: position 12,352,448 of record NC_046645.1, read on the forward strand.
GTTGTTAAGAGGTCAGCCTCCAAAGGAGAAGAACTCACACTTGATGAAGACAAAATCTACTGGAATTTTGATGCAAAAGAGGTTGTTTGTTGTTTGTCAGGTACCTACTCATTTTTATGTGAATACAGAGGTTAGCACTGCACAATAATATACAATGACCTTATTTTTCTCCTTATAGCCACCCAGATCAGTCTGTAGTGAGAGTTGTCCTCCAGGTACCCGCATGGCCAGAAAAAAGGGGGAACCTGTCTGCTGCTTTGACTGCATCCCTTGTTCTGAGGGAAAGATCAGCAATGAGACTGGTTGGTGTTCACTTTTTAAACACAGTATTTTGGAGATGTACATTGAATAATCATTTTCCTATTTTTACAGACTCCATGGAGTGCACCAGCTGTCCAGATGACTTCTGGTCCAGTCCCCAGCGTGACCACTGTGTTCCTAAGAAAACAGAGTTCCTCTCCTACCAAGAACCTCTGGGTATTTGTTTGACAGCCACATCACTGCTGGGCACATTTATCTGTGCTGTTGTCCTGGGGATTTTTATCTATCATCGCAGCACACCTATAGTACGTGCCAACAATTCTGAACTCAGTTTCCTGATCTTGCTTTCACTTAAGCTATGTTTCCTCTGCTCACTGCTGTTTATTGGACGACCACAACTGTGGACGTGTCAGCTGAGACATGCAGCATTTGGGATAAGCTTTGTGCTTTGTGTCTCATGTATCCTGGTTAAGACCATGGTGGTTCTGGCTGTGTTCCAGGCCTCGAAGCCTGGAGGTGGAGCCAAACTCAAGTGGTTTGGTGCTGTGCAGCAGAGAGGGACGGTTATGGCTCTTACATTAATTCAAGCAGCAATCTGCACCGTCTGGCTTGTCTCTTCTTCACCAGCTCCTCATAGAAACACTCAATACCACAATGACAAGATAGTTTATGAGTGTGTAGTTGGGTCCACAGTAGGTTTTGCAGTGTTACTTGGCTACATTGGCTTACTGGCTATCCTCAGTTTCCTGTTAGCATTTCTGGCAAGGAATCTTCCAGACAACTTCAATGAGGCCAAACTCATCACTTTCAGCATGTTGATCTTCTCTGCTGTGTGGGTGGCATTTGTCCCTGCTTATGTCAACTCTCCAGGCAAATATGCAGATGCAGTGCAGGTATTTGCCATTCTGGCCTCAAGTTTTGGCCTCTTGGTGGCACTGTTTGGCCCCAAATGTTACATAATCCTGCTGAGACCAGAGAGAAACACAAAGAAAGCAATCATGGGTCGAGGGAACGCCAAAACATGACAGCACCAATAACACCAAAGTGATCACCTTGTTTGAATCAGTATGTAATTTGTACTCATTTGGCAGTGATATCTGCTTCAACTGGCAAATGTATAGGCCTAATGGGAGGCACTAATGTTATGTTGCATGAAATATTTTGTCATCCTGCTGAGACCAGAGAGAAACACAAAGAAAGCAATCATGGGCCGAGGAAACACCAACACATAAAATTTACACACATCAAACGTAACCATAAATTTGATACAATCCATTCTGCATTCAGCTGTGATGATCACCATTTGGACCTAGATGAAAAAGATGTTAATACAGAATATCATACACTTTTTATTATTATTACTTCTGTTTTTGTCTGATCTTTTTTTTTTTTACCTTGACAAAAAAAAGAAAGATATGCATGAACAATTTCCTGTGAATGACTTAATAGTGACTCACCAACAGTGCTGTATGTAAAACCTGTATTTGGTTTGGCTTGTACTGTTCATGTAACGTTCCACTGCATCATGTATATTCTAATATACCACATCTAACTTGAGCGAAAGAATAAAAAGAATCTGCTGTTGGTAATTCCAGTGGTCGGTAGAATTCACATTGGATCTTTTGGATATGGAGCTTTAAAACGAACATCACTGAAAATCTTTACCAAGATACTTTTATTTGTTCAGATCTACAGATAAAACCCAACCCCCCTATGTCTAATGAATGGTGGAAATGTTTTCTTTCTGTAAAATGAATGAAAACCAAATAACAAAATACCTTACATTCCTCACACTTAATAGTTTAACCAAAACATCATCATTATTTTTTACATGGTGCCCTGCCAATGTGGAAAAAAATGCAAAAGTCTTATAAACACAAATCTACTTTCAGTTCTGGAAACCACAATCATGTTTGTTTTGTATTTTTGTATCTATAATTATTTTCTAACGCCTACATTAACTAATTACTTAAAGATTAAGTTCAACATTTAGATAAGTGATTGTAATTATCTGTCTTCATGGTGATCATACCATGTGTATAATTTTCAACAGTATTTTAATACAAAAACCTAACAAATTATTATCCTTTTTACAAAACCAGTGGTTACTTTTAGTTTTGTTTTTTGTATTCACCAAGGTTTAATTGAGTAATTTATTGAATGACAATTTGTCTAAGGTCATCTTGTTTTTCTTAAATGTCTTCTTAAAAAAGGTTGTTTTGATGGGTGTTATAGTCTGCTACATTTCTGATAAAGGGGAGTATAGCTGCCTAAGCACATCCTATCTAGGAGACAAATAAGCTTCGTTATAGGTTTCTGCCTGTAATCACAGATGAGCAGTTACAATGTTGTTCTTCATTGTTTATGTGTGTGTGTATGTGTTCAATTCCATATGCATATCTGACAGTTAAAAAATACATATCACTGAAAATGACATACTTAGTTTTAAAATAGTAATGTATTTTGTGCACATTTATACAGTATATTATCTTCCATATAAGCATGGTTGCCAGCCATGTACTAGGTCATACAGCCAGTGCAAATAAAACTAGATCAGAAGAGGAATTTCTTCACCAAATATATTCTATACTGTAACACTTGAGGCTAAAATTTGAGATGTTAATTCTGCACCAATACAAAATCACTCTCCAATGAAATGAATTTTAGACCCTGCCCATATGACTTCTTCTGATGGGAGGTGTGCAAGATTGAAAAACACTGAAATCAATAAAAGGGAGTGACACAAGCATAAATCTTAACTGGGCTAAGGAAAAGGCAAAACTAAACAAAGGTGATGTGGACACTTTTAGGCACAAACTTGGTCTTATTTGTATGGATGTATTTCTATTCCTCTGCTGCATCCTCTCCTCTTTATTCCTCCTCCTGTCGATTACAGAGACAGTTTCATCTCAATGGGATGCACAAACCTGGAGATGTGATTCTGGGTGGATTGTTTCAAATCCACTTCTTTTCTGTGTTTCCTGATTTGTCTTTTACCTCTGAGCCAGAACAGCCAACCTGCCATGGGTGAGTCTGCCAGGAAAACAGCAAATATAAGATGGTGAAAATTTCTCATTAGTAAACAGCAGCATATTTGACAATTAGATATAACATCAGATGAGCTGATTACATCTTGTATTTGTGTAATTTAAAACATAATTTTACGCACATCCTCTTTTAGCTTATTTTGACGTTCAAATAATGACTGTTGCTTATGAATAGTCTTGTTGTGAAACCTGTATTGTCCAACATTTACATGTTTACACAATTACTGTAATATATTGTATAGTTCAATAAAAAAAAAACTGGTATCTTTGTGTTAGTTTTGATATTATAGGATTTAGGGCAGCCCAGACCATGGCCTTTACTATTGAAGAAATAAACAGAAATCCCAGCCTGCTACCTAATGTGACTCTGGGATACAGTCTGTATGATAACTGCAATGTACTAGGAATTGGATTTCGTGCATCATTGTCATTAGTCAGTGGTAAAGAGGAGCAAATTAAGTTACAAGAAAGCTGCGTAAGAAACCACCCATTACTGGGGATCGTGGGGGAATCTTCTTCTACACCTTCTATTGCTGTGTCCACTGTCTTAGGTTTGTACAGAGTACCTATGGTGAGTTTTTATACCTTATCATTTCTGATATTTTTAGATCTTTTTGATAGTTTCATTTTTAAAGACAGTTGCAAAAATGGAGAAATTAACTTACTGACATATTCACAGTCTGTGTTTTTGACAGGTGAGTTATTTTGCCACATGTTCCTGCCTGAGTGACCGGAAGAAGTTTCCATCCTTTTTTAGGACGATCCCAAGTGATGCTTTTCAGGTAGAACTCTATCAGCAAAATGAAAATGCATAAAATAAATCATTATGCATGTAAAAAAGGAAGAAAATCCCTGTAAAATATATTAATCTTTTGCTTCACAAATCTCGTTTTATGTGTCACTGATTGTCTCATGGTTGCAGCATTTCAACCTGTGCACTAATAACCATCTACTCTATATTCAAAAAGGTGCGTGCTGTGATTCAGGTTCTAAAACATTTTGGCTGGACCTGGGCAGGTCTGCTGGTCAGTGATGATGACTATGGACTACATGTTGCCCGATCCTTCCAGTCTGACTTGGCTCAGCCTGGGGGAGGTTGTCTGGCCTATTTGGAGGTTTTGCCCTGGAGCGATGACCCAGATGAACTAAGGAGAATTGTGGATGTGATGAGGAAATCCACAGCTCGGGTGGTCATTGTGTTTGCACATGAGGGTCACATGATTGACCTGATGAAAGAGGTTTGGCTTGGAATACAACTTAAATATAACTTTATATATATATATTATCATTATTATTATTATTACATGAATATATTCCTTGTTAGACTGAGAGATTTCATTTCATCACTTACAGCATGATTAATCACATATTTACTGCAGTTGGCCAGCAATATACATTTAGTGCAGTATAATGTATTGTAACACACAGGTGGTGAGACAGAATGTAACAGGCCTACAGTGGATTGCCAGTGAAGGCTGGACATCAGCAACTGTGCTGCAGACCCCACGCCTTATGCTGTACCTGGGTGGCACACTAGGCATCGCCATCCGTCGAGGAGAAATACCAGGGCTCAGGGACTTCCTGTTACAAATTCATCCTGACCTCCACCAAAACAACAGCTATGGAAATAACCTGGTGAGAACCTCAACCAGCCTTGTTATGTGATCTGAAAAGAATAACATATTTGCCAAGGTTTATGACAGAATTTTTAAAATATTTTTAGGTCAATCAGTTTTGGGAACACACGTTTGAGTGTAGATTTGCACCACCTCCAGCAGGCTGGGTGGAGGCTGGGGGAGCACTATGCACTGGACAGGAGGATTTAGAGAATGTGGAGACTGAGTTCATGGACATTTCAAACCTCAGGCCTGAGTATAATGTTTACAAGGCTGTGTATGCTCTGGCTTACGCCCTTCATGACATGCTGCAGTGTGAGCCAGGGAGAGGGCCTTTCAGTGGGCACAGCTGTGGGAGTTTGCAAAGACTGGAGCCATGGCAGGTGGGATATCAATTTACACTGCACCTGGTGACTGAAACTGGTGTTTGAGTTTTTCTTGCTGAGAAGAATTTAGAGTAGAGGATTATTTATCCTCTTTGTTTTTTTCTTTATCCCTCATTCAGATTTTCTAATAAGGCCTGTGATATGAATGCAGACTGTTGTTCAATAACCCAATCAAATGACTTCCTCCTGATTGTGTCATTATTACCATACTCGCTAGAGGCTATTTTAAAATATCCATTCATACACATATGTTTTGAGGCATTTGCTACTGTTGTCTCACACACCATGATGTGCCACTTATCTATAAAATGTAATTGTCATTTGTAATAAGTTGTTTGTATAAATTTCCCATGAGGTTGTTAAATGTTAAATGTGTCTCTCCCATTTGTAGCTTGTGTATTACTTGGAAAAAGTCAACTTCACCACATCATTTGGTGACCAAGTGTCATTTGATGAGAACGGTGATATATTACCAATATATGACATCATGAACTGGCTGTGGCTTCCTGATGGAAGAGTTGAAGTTCAGAGTGTAGGTGAGGTTAAGAGGTCGCCCTTCAAAGGTGAAGAACTCACACTTGATGAAGACAAAATCTACTGGAACTTTGAATCTAAAAAGGTTATTTCTGATTTTTCAGACCCCATTCTTTTGGCCAATGGATAAGTCATTACAGCAGTGTAAAATATTGTAGAATAATATTTTTACTTTTCCTCCCTTTAGCCACCCAGGTCACTGTGTAGTGAGAGTTGTCCTCCAGGTACCCGCATGGCCAGAAAAAAGGGGGAACCTGTCTGCTGCTTTGACTGCATCCCTTGTTCTGAGGGAAAGATCAGCAATGAGACTGGTTGGTGTTCACGTTTTAAACACAGTATTTTGGAGATGTACACTGAGTAATCATTTTCCTATTTTTACAGACTCCATGGAGTGCACCAGCTGTCCAGATGACTTCTGGTCCAGTCCCCAGCGTGACCACTGTGTTCCTAAGAAAACAGAGTTCCTCTCCTACCAAGAACCTCTGGGTATCTTCTTGACAGCTATGTCACTGCTGGGCACATTTATCTCTGCTGTTGTCCTGGGGATTTTTATCTATCATCACAAAACCCCAATAGTACGCGCCAACAATTCTGAACTCAGTTTCCAGTTATTGGTGTCACTTAAGCTATGTTTCCTCTGCTCATTGCTGTTTATTGGACGACCCACACCGTGGACATGCAAACTAAGACATGCAGCATTTGGGATCAGCTTTGTGCTTTGTGTCTCATGTATCCTGGTTAAGACCATGGTGGTTCTGGCTGTGTTCCAGGCCTCCAAGCCTGGAGGTGGAGCCAAACTCAAGTGGTTTGGTGCTGTGCAGCAGAGAGGGACAGTTCTGGTACTTACTTCTGTCCAAGCAGCAATCTGCACTGTCTGGCTTGTCTCTTCTTCACCAGCTCCTCATAGAAACACTCAATACCACAATGACAAGATAGTTTATGAGTGTGTAGTTGGGTCCACAGTAGGTTTTGCAGTGTTACTTGGCTACATTGGCTTACTGGCTATCCTCAGTTTCCTGTTAGCATTTCTGGTAAGGAATCTTCCAGACAACTTCAATGAGGCCAAACTCATCACTTTCAGCATGTTGATCTTCTGTGCTGTGTGGGTGGCATTTGTCCCTGCTTATATCAGCTCACCAGGCAAATACGCAGATGCAGTGGAGGTATTTGCCATTCTGGCCTCAAGTTTTGGCCTCTTGGTGTCACTGTTTGGACCCAAATGTTACATAATCCTGCTGAGACCAGAGAGAAACACAAAGAAAGCAATCATGGGTAGGGAAACCATGAAGTCATTGAATTAGTCAACAAATCCTCCAACCTGAATTACCATGTTGGTTGTTTGTCTCTCCAATATGATACAATACATAGGAGTATGCCAGCATAGATAACTTTAGGGCATTTGAAAAAACTGATGATGTTTCATATGACTGCTTGAGGTCCAACAATCTTCATTATGGGCCATAATGTACTGCAATATATTGGATCATTTTTCTTTCAAAAGATAGTCTAAATTTATCACATAAATTCAATTAATCAAATCTAGCAGAAATGAAATTTTCACTCAAAATGACTAATATTTGTAAATTATTGTCCTGTATATGTCTAATTTATCTTTATTCCTTGAACTCTGTACAAGTTGTGAATGACTGAGTTATACTATCAATGGACATATAACACAGAACACGTATTATGCAGAGTAAAGAGACTCTCTCTCCCACCTACATTTTGTATATAAATGGGGGTAGGAAATATGGATATTATTTAAGTTGTGTCACCTGGTGGCACCCCACTAATTGAATAGACAGTACTCATGTAGATGATGCAGGTTGGTTCAAGTACAAACACCAATTTTTGTCAAAAGTCCTCCCCTATCTCTATCTCTGTTTTCATGTTTAATCTGTTTAATCTTCCAATCTACTGTGCTCAGGAGATATTACAACTTGTATGAGTTCTCTAGTGATCCATGTAGGAGCATTTCATCTTGAAATTTTAGTGTTTAATATAGAAAATCTGCTCAGTTGTTGAAATTCTAAACTCACATCTCTTGCTTTGGGTCCGAATAATTTTTTTGTGCTCTTTCTTTCACATTTGTGTATGTTTAGTTATGGTGGTTCAGTTAATGTTTTAATGTATAATAAACTCTAATATTTTAATGGGGTTGGTCTGCTTCCAGACTGAATAGCTACTGCTCTAACTCCATGACAATGCATGACATGACCAGGCACAGACATAAGGCTTCAAAATGCTGCAAGAAATGACATTAAGGTCTTCTTGGCACAAGCGATCATAGACTGTGTTAATTTACCTTGTGAATGTACAAGAGCCTAATGATGTACCCAATTGGTGGACACAGAACTCTTTCCAATAAAAATGGTGGGTCCAATGTCCCTCCCATATTGAGATCAGAACTAAATTTGCATAATTTCTAGACAGAAAGATAGATACATACTTTATTGATCCTGAAATCAGTTATTCAACTGCTCCATATATCAGATTATAGAGACAGTTTCATCTCAATGGGATGCACAAAGCTGGAGATGTGATTCTGAGATGGGAAGGATGTGCAGCAGGTTAGGGTAATTAAGGACAGGGATGGAAATGTGTTGACAGGTGCCACAAGTGTGATGGAAAGTTGGAAGGAATACTTTGAAGAGTTGATGAATGAGGAAAATGTCAGAGGGCACAGAGTAGAAGAGGTGACTGTTGTGGAGCAGGAAGTAGCAAAGATCAGTAAGGATGAAGTGAGGAAGGCATGGAAGAGGATGAAGAGTAGAAAGGCAGTTGGTCCATATGACATACCTGTGGAGGTAGAAGTGGAAGTGTTTAGGAGAGGTGGCAGTAGAGTTTTTGACTGGGCTACTTAACAAGATCTTGGAGAGTGGATGCCTGAGGAATGGAAGAGAAGTGTACTGGTGCCCATCTTTAAGAACAAGGGAGATGTGCAGAGTTGTGGAAACTACAGAGGAATGAAGCTGATGAGTCACACAATGAAGTTATGGAAAAGAGTAGTGGAGTCTAGGCTGAGGTCAGAAGTGAGCATTTGTGAGCAGCAGTATGGTTTCATGCCAAGAAAGAGTACCACAGATGCAATATTTGCTTTGAGAATGCTGATGGAGAAGTACAGAGAAGGCCAGAAGGAGTTGCATTGTGTCTTTGTAGATTTGGAAAAAGCGTATGACAGGGTGCCGAGAGAGGAGCTGTGGTTTTGTATGAGGAAGTCCGGAGTGGCAGAGAAGTATGTTCGAGTGGTGCAGGACATGTATGAGAGCTGTAAGACAGTGGTGAGGTGTGCTGTAGGGGTGACAGAGGAGTTCATGGTGGACGTGGGACTGCACCAAGGATCGGCTTTGAGCCCCTTCTTGTTTGCTGTGGTGATGGACAGGCTGACAGATGATGTTAGACAGGAATCTCCGTGGACCATGATGTTTGCAGATGACATTGTCATCTGTAGTGAGAGCAGGGAGCAGGTGGAGGAAAATCTATAGAGGTGGAGGTTTGCTCTGGAAAGGAGAGGAATGAAGGTCAGCTGCAGTAAAACAGAGTACGTGTGTAAATGAGAGGGACTCAAGTAGAACGGTGAGGTTATAGGGAGTAGAGGTGAAGAAGGTGGAGGATTTTAAGTACCTAGGGTCAACAGTCCAGAGCAACGGAGAGTGTGGAAAAGAAGTGAAGAGACGTGTGCAAGCAGGTTGGAACTGGTGGAGGAAAGTGTCAGGTGTGATGTGTGACAAAAGAGTGTCAGCAAGAATGAAAGGAAAGGTGGACAAGACAGTGGTGAAACCAGCAATGTTGTCTGGTTTAGAGACTGTGGCACTGAGAAGACGACAGGAGGCAGAGCTGGAGGTAGCAGAGCTGAAGATGTTGAGGTTCTCTTTGGGAGTGACGAGGATGGATAGGATCAGGAATGAGTACATCAGAGGGACAGCTCATGTTAGATGTTTTAGATGTTTTGGAGAAAAAGCCAGGGAAGCCAGATTGAGATGGTTTGGACATGTTCAGAGGAGGGACAGTGGGGGATGCTGACGTTAGAGCTGCCAGGAAGGAGGCCTTGAGGAAGACCAAAGAGGAGGTTCTTGGATGTAGTGAATGAGGACATGAGGATAGTTGGTGTGGGTGTGGAGGATACAGAGGATAGGGTTAAATGGAGGTAGATGATTCGCTGTGGCGACCCCTGAAAGGAGCAGCTGAAAGGAAAAGAAGAAGAATTAAAAACAACACAAAAAACTAACTGTGCTGAAATGTGAGGCAGATAAACACAATCCGTTTCCACTGAGAATATTAAAAAATGTGTTTATTTACCTTTCAACCACAAATCACTTTAATGAATTTACTAAGTCAACATTTTGAAGCAAATAGCCTTGGGAATTTAGAATGGAAAGCTTACTACCATGCATTAATTCTGCACCAATACAAAATCACTCTCCAATGAAATGAATTTTAGACCCTGCCCATATGACTTCTTCTGATGGGAGGTGTGCAAGATTGAAAAACACTGAAATCAATAAAAGGGAGTGACACAAGCATAAATCTTAACTGGGCTAAGGAAAAGGCAAAACTAAACAAAGGTGATGTGGACACTTTTAGGCACAAACTTGGTCTTATTTGTATGGATGTATTTCTATTCCTCTGCTGCATCCTCTCCTCTTTATTCCTCCTCCTGTCGATTACAGAGACAGTTTCATCTCAATGGGATGCACAAACCTGGAGATGTGATTCTGGGTGGATTGTTTCAAATCCACTTCTTTTCTGTGTTTCCTGATTTGTCTTTTACCTCTGAGCCAGAACAGCCAACCTGCCATGGGTGAGTCTGCCAGGAAAACAGCAAATATAAGATGGTGAAAATTTCTCATTAGTAGACAGCAGCATATTTGACAATTAGATATAGCATCAGATGAGCTGATTACATCTTGTATTTGTGTAATTTAAAACATAATTTTACACACATCCTCTTTTACTGTTGCTTATGAATAGTCTTGTTGTGAAACCTGTATTGTCCAACATTTACATGTTTACACAATTACTGTAATATATTGTATAGTTCAATAAAAAAAAAACTGGTATCTTTGTGTTAGTTTTGATATTATAGGATTTAGGGCAGCCCAGACCATGGCCTTTACTATTGAAGAAATAAACAGAAATCCCAGCCTGCTACCTAATGTGACTCTGGGATACAGTCTGTATGATACCTGCAATGTACTAGGAATTGGATTTCGTGCATCACTGTCATTAGTCAGTGGTAAAGAGGAGCAAATTAAGTTACAAGAAAGCTGTGTAAGAAACCACCCATTACTGGGGATCGTGGGGGAATCTTCTTCTACACCTTCTATTGCTGTGTCCACTGTCTTAGGTTTGTACAGAGTACCTATGGTGAGTTTTTATACCTTATCATTTCTGATATTTTTAGATCTTTTTGATAGTTTCATTTTTAAAGACAGTTGCAAAAATGGAGAAATTAACTTACTGACATATTCACAGTCTGCGTTTTTGACAGGTGAGTTATTTTGCCACATGTTCCTGCCTGAGTGACCGAAAGAAGTTTCCATCCTTTTTTAGGACGATCCCAAGTGATGCTTTTCAGGTAAAACTCTATCAGCAAAATGAAAATGCATAAAATAAAGCATATGCAATGAAAAATGCATAGGTAAGACCATGCCTATACTACAATGAAAATAATATTCCATTTCTATTTTAGTATTATTACTTATGTTATTAAAGGGAGGGCAGCATGGTGGATGAGTGGTTAGCACTGTTGCCTCACAGCAAGAAGGTCGTGGGTTTGCAATCCGGCCTTTCTGTGTGGAGTTTGCATGGTCTCCCTGTGGTTGCTTGGGTTTACTCCGGGTACCCGGTTTCCTCCAGCAGTCCAAGAACATGTATGTTAGGTTGATCCGTGACTCTAAAATTGCTCATAGGAGTGAGTGTGAGTGTGTGTGGTTGTTTGTCTCTGTATGTCTATATGCGATGGACTGCTGACCTGTCAAGGGTGTACCCCTGCCTTCCACCCGAAAGAGAGCTGGGATAGGCTCCAGCAGATCCCCGTGACCCTGGTTAAGGAATAAGAGGGTATAGAAGATGGATGGATGGATGGATGTTATTAATGGAGCTGTACAACCACAGATATCAAAACTTAAAGGGGTTAATTGTAGAACCTGTTAATCTGGTTTTCCAGTGAAATAATATTTTAACCTGTGCACTAATAACAATCACTCTATATTCACTAAGGTGCGTGCTGTGATTCAGGTTCTAAAACATTTTGGCTGGACCTGGGCAGGTCTGCTGGTCAATGATGATGACTATGGACTACATGCTGCCCGATCCTTCCAGTCTGACTTGGCTCAGTCTGGTGGAGGTTGTCTGGCCTATTTGGAGGTTTTGACTTGGGGCGATAACCCAGATGAACTAAGGAGAATTGCGGATGTGATGAGGAAATCCACAGCTCGGGTGGTTATTGCGTTTGCACATGAGGGTCAGATGATTGACCTGATGGAAGAGGTTTGGCTTGGAATACAACTTAAATATAATTTAATATATATTATTATATTAGTATATTGCTTGTTAGACTGAGAGATTTCATTTCATCACTTACAGCATGATTAAATACACATTTACTGCAGTTGGCCAGCAATATACATTTAATGCAGTATAATGTATTGTAACACACAGGTGGTGAGACAGAATGTAACAGGCCTACAGTGGATTGCCAGTGAAGGCTGGACATCAGTTGCTGTGCTGCAGACACCTGAATTTATGCCATACCTGGGTGGCACACTAGGCATCGCCATCCGTCGAGGAGAAATACCAGGGCTCAGGGACTTCCTGTTACAAATACATCCTGACCTCCACCAAAACAACAGCTATGGAAATAACCTGGTGAGAACCGTAACCTCAGCTTTACTATGTGATCAGGAAGAGAATAAAATATTTGCCAAGGTATATTACAGACATTTTTTAAATATATTTTAGGTAAATCAGTTTTGGGAATACACATTTGAGTGTAGATTTGCACCACCTCCAGCAGGCTGGGTGGAGGCTGGGGGAGCACTATGCACTGGACAGGAGGATTTAGAGAATGTGGAGACTGAGTTCATGGACATTTCAAACCTCAGGCCTGAGTATAATGTTTACAAGGCTGTGTATGCTCTGGCTTATGCCCTTCATGACATGCTGCAGTGTGAGCCAGGGAGAGGGCCTTTCAGTGGGCACAGCTGTGGGAGTTTTCAAAGACTGGAGCCATGGCAGGTGGGATATCAACTTACACTGCACCTGGTGACTAAATCTGGTGCTTGAGTTTTTCTTGCTGAGAAGCATTTAGAGTACAGGATTATTTATCCTCTTTGTTTTTTTCTTTATCCCCTCATCAGATTCTAATAAGGCCTGTGATATGAATGCAGACTGTTGTTCAATAACCCAATCAAATGACTTCCTCCTGATTGTGTCATTATTACCATACTCGCTAGAGGCTATTTTAAAATATCCATTCATACACATATGTTTTGAGGCATTTGCTACTGTTGTCTCACACACCATGATGTGCCACTTATCTATAAAATGTAATTGTCATTTGTAATAAGTTGTTTGTATAAATTTCCCATGAAGTTGTTAAATGTTAAATGTGTCTCTCCCATTTGTAGCTTGTGTATTACTTGGAAAAAGTCAACTTCACCACATCATTTGGTGACCAAGTGTCATTTGATGAGAACGGTGATGTATTACCAATATATGACATCATGAACTGGCTGTGGCTTCCTGATGGAAGAGCTGAAGTTCAGAGTGTAGGTGAGGTTAAGAGGTCGCCCTTCAAAGGTGAAGAACTCACACTTGATGAAGACAAAATCTATTGGAACTTTGAATCTAAAAAGGTTATTTCTGATTTTTCAGACCCCATTATTTTGGCCAATGGATAAGTCATTACAGCAGTGTAAAATATTGTAAAATAATATTTTTAATTTTTCTCCCTTTAGCCACCCAGGTCAGTGTGTAGTGAGAGTTGTCCTCCAGGTACCCGCATGGCCAGAAAAAAGGGGGAACCTGTCTGCTGCTTTGACTGCATCCCTTGTTCTGAGGGAAAGATCAGCAATGAGACTGGTTGGTGTTCACTTTTTAAACACTGCATTTTGGAGATATGCACTGAATAATCATTTTCCTATTTTTACAGACTCCATGGAGTGCACCAGCTGTCCAGATGACTTCTGGTCCAGTCCCCAGCGTGACCACTGTGTTCCTAAGAAAATAGAGTTCCTCTCCTACCAAGAACCTCTGGGTATTTTCTTGACAGCTATGTCACTGCTGGGCACATTTATCTCTGCTGTTGTCCTGGGGATTTTTATCTATCATCACAAAACCCCAATAGTACGCGCCAATAATTCTGAACTCAGTTTCCAGTTATTGGTGTCACTTAAGCTATGTTTCCTCTGCTCACTGCTGTTTATTGGACGACCACAACTGTGGACGTGTCAGCTGAGACATGCAGCATTTGGGATCAGCTTTGTGCTTTGTGTCTCATGTATCCTGGTTAAGACCATGGTGGTTCTGGCTGTGTTCCAGGCCTCCAAGCCTGGAGGTGGAGCCAAACTCAAGTGGTTTGGTGCTGTGCAGCAGAGGTGGACAGTTATGGTTCTTACTTCTGTCCAGGCAGCAATCTGCACCGTCTGGCTTGTCTCTTCTTCACCAGCTCCTCATAAAAACACTCAATACCACAATGACAAGATAGTTTATGAGTGTGTAGTTGGGTCCACAGTAGGTTTTGCAGTGTTACTTGGCTACATTGGCTTACTGGCTATCCTCAGTTTCCTGTTAGCATTTCTGGTAAGGAATCTTCCAGACAACTTCAATGAGGCCAAACTCATCACTTTCAGCATGTTGATCTTCTGTGCTGTGTGGGTGGCATTTGTCCCTGCTTATATCAGCTCACCAGGCAAATATGCAGATGCAGTGGAGGTATTTGCCATTCTGGCCTCAAGTTTTGGCCTCTTGGTGTCACTGTTTGGACCCAAATGTTACATAATCCTGCTGAGACCAGAGAGAAACACAAAGAAAGCAATCATAGGTAGGGAAACCATGAAGTCATTGAATTAGTCAACAAATCCTCCAACCTGAATTACCATGTTGGTTGTTTGTCTCTCCAATATGATACAACACATAGGAGTATGCCAGCATAGATAACTTTAGGGCATTTGAAAAAACTGATGATGTTTCATATGACTGCTTGAGGTCCAACAATCTTCATTATGGGCCATAATGTACTGCAATATATTGGATCATTTTTCTTTCAAAAGATAGTCTAAATTCATCACATAAATTGAATTAATCAAATCATGCAGCAATAAAATTTCTCAGTCAAAATGATTAATATTCATAAATTATTGTCCTGTATATGTCTGTCCTGTCCTGTATGTGAATGACTCAGTTTTACTATCAGTGGACATATAACAAAGTGCATTTATTATGCAGAGTATAATACCTACATATTCTATATACATGGGGGCAGGTAATATGGATATTATTTAAGTTGTGTCCCCTGGGGGCACCCCGCTAGTTGAATTGTGTCACACCAAATACACAGTACTTATATAGATGATGCAGATTGGTTCAAGTAGTAAGTCAAAAGTCCTCCCATATCTCTATGTCTGTTTTCATGTTTAATTTTTTTTAAACCCAATCTACTGTATAATTAACTCAGTTTTTAATATTTTAATGGTGTTGGTCTGCTTCCAGACTGAATACTGCTCTAACTCCATGACAACATATGACATCCAGGCACAGACATAGGCTTCCTAATGTGTCTCTGAAGATTCTCAGTCATCCATGGGAAGTTATCTAAAGGTTGAGTCATGGCAACTGGACTTGCAGTATGGGTCTAGGGGTGGAGTGAAACCAACTTTTGTTTTAGAGGTATTGAGCTGCAGGTGGCTTGAGTGACATCAGACTTTCCCCTTCGTCCCCCCATTTAATACACCCAACAATGGAAACAATGAAAACCTTTGTACATGACACAATTTAGTAGTGCACATGAAGTCTGTTGTGTACAATGTGAAAAAGAGGGGTGCCAGCACAGTCCCCTGTTGAGCCACCGCAGTGCTGGTCACTGTATCTGATTCGCCCCAGTCTGACAAATTGTGGTCTGTCAGTCAGGTAGTCTGTGATCCAGGACACAAGGGGAAGGTTTACCTGCATGTTGGTAAGATTTTCCTGCAGGTGGAGAAGAATTCTCATGGCACCACTCTCCTTCTTTAGGTGTGTGAGGGCCCAGTGAATTAAGTACAGCACAGCATCTTCCTGAGGCAGTACGGTAGTTTAGTGGTTAGCACTGTTGCTTCACAGCAAGAAGGTCCCTGGTTCGTAACCCAGCGGGGCCTTTCTGTGTGGAGTTTGCTTGTTCTCCATTGCTTGTGTGGGTTTACTCTGAGTACTCTGGTTTCCTCCCATGTGACTGTCTTCTGTGAGTGACTGTCAGATTGGTGTAACTCTTTAATCTCATGAGCAAGTCCCGTCAAGAACACAGAGCCCTTGTACCTGGCCAGGTCGTTGCATTAAATGGTTAGAGGCAGGTGCAGTGCTGATGGATTGCAGCTCCCCCATGATGCCAGCTACTTTAACTACTCAGCTGGGGGTGGGTTCCATAGTGCAGGTCCTGGGCAGTAGCGGGTAACGTAGCCTGGCAAACTGCACCAGTAGCAGTTCCCTGTGGGTTCCCCTTCAGAGTGGGGATGCAACAGACTGGCAAGTCGCTTCTTCCTCATCACTCCCCTCATGGCCAGCCTGGTTGACTCGATGACTGTCATGGCAGGGATGTCCCTCAGGCCATAGCACATGCTTCATGTGCTCTGCCCACCTCAGACCCGTTGCTAGGTTGGTTGGGGTGTAGAGGTGAAAATGCTCCCAGAGGCGTTCTGGTTGAAACCCCCAGATGAAGGCCTGGCCTCTGCATTGAACGTGAGATGCCCTCATTGAGTGTTGTTCCCCACATTGGCAGCGAAGGCACCTAGGCTCTCTCTAATTCTTCTGTGCTGCTTGGAAAGTTGGTCTCTGATATCATCAGTGGAGATGTGGTGACTAAACTGACGCTGGATGGCCTCCTTCAGCACAACCCAATTCCTGAGTTCATCTGGTTGGAGGTCAGTAAGGACCTGACGAACGTTCCTCTCAAGAGAGAGTGCCACATGTCTGGCCATCTCCTCATCTGCTGTCTCTGGCAGGATGTCTGGTGTGGAGAGTCAGCTTGACTGCAGCTGATTCCTCATACGGGGCTGACCAAAGTTCACTTGCACCATCTGGCTGACTGACCAACTATTTCCAACATAAATCCTGTCAGTCGGAACACAGCTGAGGTGTGGTCATACTGACTGAGCTAGTGGAGATTTGGACCTGATTTGAGTTGCAGAAAAGAACTGTTCTGTCCCAGAACAGAAAGATACTGCACATACAAAATATACTCTATATATGATAGGAGTTTACAATATACCTACAGAAATGCAGGTATAAAAAAGTGTACAAAGCTTATAGATAGCATAATAAAAGCAATATATATTAATAAGAAGAATAAATGTTCATTATCTTACTCCCTATTGTCCAAAACAAAAGACAGAGCTTCAGTTTCATCAGACACCCTCACTCTCTGGCTCTGACAAATAACTCTATCCATTCAGTAGAGCTGCAGAGACTTGTAAAATAAGTGCCAAGGCACAATAATGACATCCTGACAGCATGTGTGGAACAACACTTTGCCAAGACACTATATGCTGGTTTTTCCTTTATCACCTGTTTGTACCGCAATCAGCAAATGTTAATACCAGTTGTTTAAGTCTTCAGTATCTACCTCTGCATATTTTTCAAAAGGTTTAATCTGAAAATTTTACTCAAAACCATAGTTATATTTATTTCTCAGCAACCACAGTTAACATCACAAATCATAAAAAAAAAAAACTTTCATTTGGCTTTAGTACAAAATTTATCTCAAATGAAATGCATTTAAGTCCTGCCCCTAATTCTTCTTTTGCACTGATAGGTGGTGTTAAGGACTTAACAGTAGAGCACGTAAATAAAAAGGTGTGACATAGAGTAAAATCTTGGCTGAGAAAAAAATTAAGCTAGAGGAAAGTCATGTGGACGTTTTTAGGCACCAACTTGCACTTATTCACAATATTTTATTTCTACTATTCCTCCTCTGTGTGCTGGTCCTCAGTTTATTCCACTTCCTGTCGATTACAGAGACAGTTTCATCTCAATGGGATGCACAAACCTGGAGATGTGATTCTGGGTGGATTGTTTGAAATCCACTTCTTTTCTGTGTTTCCTGATCTGTCTTTTACCTCTGAGCCACAACAGCCAACCTGCCATGGGTGAGTCTGCCAGGAAAACAGCAAAAAGCAGAAGGTAGTGAAAATCATTCCATTAGTACATTGTATTTTTACAATAAGATACTTTATTTACTTTTTTTAAACATAATTTCTTTGCACTATTATTTTTGCTGTTGTAATTGGAGTGGATTTATTGTTTATTAAATCTGTAGTTATACAACAAGTGCAGTTATTGTATCATGTTACATTCTTTGAAAGTAAACAACAGTATGTTTGTGTTAGTTTTGATGTTATAGGATTTAGGCTGGCCCAGACCATGGCCTTTACTATTGAAGAAATAAACAGAAATCCCAGCCTGCTACCTAATGTGACTCTGGGATACAGTCTGTATGATAACTGCAATGTACTGGGAATTGGATTCCGTGCAGCACTGTCATTAGTCAGTGGTAAAGAGGAGAAAATTATATTACAAGAGAGCTGTGCTGGAACCCCTCCAGTCCTAGGGATTGTGGGGGAATCATCTTCTACACGGTCTATTGCTGTCTCCGCTGTCTTAGGTTTGTATAAAGTACCTATGGTAAGTGTTTTCTGCCTGGCCATCTGTACATTTTTTTTGTGATCATTTAGGTTTAATTTCATTTATAAAGTCAGTTGTAAACATGATGCAGATGACTTCACTAAGAGCACATATGAACAGTCTGCTTTTTTTCAAAGGTGAGCTATATTTCCACATGTTCCTGCCTGAGTAACCGGCAAAAGTTCCCATCATTTTTTAGGACGATCCCAAGTGATGCTTTTCAGGTAAAACTCTGGTAATAAGTGACCCGTCATGGTTTAGGCGGTTATGGTGAAACATGTAACATTCAATTAAAAAAACTAGAAAAAAAAAAATACTGTGCAAAACTTTTAGGCAGTAAAAATACACAGGGGATGCTTTTATTATAAATTACATTAAATAGTTTTTCATTTATCAGTTAATTTCATAGAAAGTGCAGTAAAGGGAACAAACCCTAAATCTCATCAGTATTTGCAGCACTTCCTCAATCAGACATTAATGCTATTGTGTTATATGAATCTAAAACATCTAAAGTGCCTAAAACATCTGTACAGTACTGTACATTATATTGTTGCCACAATATAAAACGTTTCCAACAGGAGCACTGCATGAGACAGAAAGAAATCGCTTGTGGGTTTTGGGGAAGCAGGGAAATTTATTTACAACTTTTTAAAAAAATGAACACCTCCCACTTAAGACTCGGATCCTTTCATTCCTACCCAAGTGCCATTCAATAGAATCGGATTGTTCACCGCTTACTATCACTCACTGTGTTTGAGTCATTGAAAAAGTTGTATGTTCTCAAATAACAAAGCTGAATCAGTGCATTGTGCAACCTATTTAGCAGGTTTCCAATGAAATAATATTTTAGCCTGTGCACTAATACTCTCCATTCTCTGTTCACTAAGGTGCGTGCTGTGATTCAGGTTCTAAAACATTTTGGCTGGACCTGGGCAGGTCTGCTGGTCAGTGATGATGACTATGGACTACATGCTGCCCGATCCTTCCAGTCTGACTTGGCTCAGTCTGGGGGAGGTTGTCTGGCCTATTTGGAGGTTTTGCCCTGGGGCGATGACCCAGATGAACTAAGGAGAATTGTGGATGTGATGAGGAAATCCACAGCTCGGGTGGTCATTGTGTTTGCACATGAGGGTCACATGATTGACCTGATGGAAGAGGTTTGGCTCTGAAATATATATTATGGCATTTATAATAACATATACACATGTACAGACAGAAGAGATTCTCAAATCATGACGTTATAGCTTTTATTTGTTAAAGGCGCAGGTTTTTAGAGAGTTAGTTTGACAAATTAAACACAGGATTGTTTATAACTATGATAAGACACAAACCATATAAACTATTTATATTTCAGAAAACTGGACAATGAGTTACTTTAAGTCCATGGCAAGACATGTTTGGTTAGTTTAATAATATATTATACAGGTGGTGAGACAGAATGTAACAGGCCTGCAGTGGATTGCCAGTGAAGCCTGGACATCAACTACTGTGCTGCAGACCCCACGCCTCATGCCGTACCTGGGTGGCACACTAGGCATCGCCATCCGTCGAGGAGAAATACCAGGGCTCAGGGACTTCCTGTTACAAATACATCCTGAGAAAAATAATGACATCCATGGAAATAGTATGGTAAGATTTTGATCTTACAAACTAGCCGATTTCTTATAATGTTATAAGAATAATACACTGTAATAGATTTTAGAATTTTGTTTTACATTTATTTCAGGTGAGGAAATTTTGGGAATACACATTTAAGTGTAAATTTGCTCCACCTCCAGCAGGCTGGGTGGAGGCTGGGGGAGCACTATGCACTGGACAGGAGGATTTAGAGAATGTGGAGACTGAGTTCATGGACATTTCAAACCTCAGGCCTGAGTATAATGTTTACAAGGCTGTGTATGCTCTGGCTTATGCCCTTCATGACATGCTGCAGTGTGAGCCAGGGAGAGGGCCTTTCAGTGGGCACAGCTGTGGGAGTTTGCAAAGACTGGAGCCATGGCAGGTGGGAAATCAACTTATATGCCACCTGTGTTTATGACTATGACTTTTGTCTTTACACACCATATTACAAAATATTAATCATGTCAGTGTTCTTTATCAAGAACTATGGAAAGCAAACTGAGAGGCCAATTTCCACTCAGTCACACATGTTATTATCAAGTGTGATATCTAACAAGGATATGCGCTGTTCCTATTGCTGTTATGCACAGGAGTGAACACCCTCAGCAGAATCATCATCAAAAGTGTCTTGAAGGAGAAGTTGACAGCAATGCTAAACATGACATGTTTATTTCAGCAATGTCCTGAATGCACCACATCATTTGATCACAGCAGCATGTTCACAGACTCCTTTTTCTTACTTATGCTCTCTCTCTCTCATTCTGGTTTTTGTAGCTTGTGTATTACTTGGAAAAAGTCAACTTCACCACATCATTTGGTGACCAAGTGTCATTTGATGAGAACGGTGATGTATTACCAATATATGACATCATGAACTGGCTGTGGCTTCCTGATGGAAGAGCTGAAGTTCAGAGTGTAGGTGAGGTTAAGAGGTCGCCCTTCAAAGGTGAAGAACTCACACTTGATGAAGACAAAATCTATTGGAACTTTGAATCTAAAAAGGTTATTTCTAATTTTCTTCATTCAACTGTTTTTGACAGGCTAAGTCATTACAGCAGTGTAAAATATTGTAGAATAATATTTTTACTTTTTCTCCCTTTAGCCACCCAGGTCAGTGTGTAGTGAGAGTTGTCCTCCAGGTACCCGCATGGCCAGAAAAAAGGGGGAACCTGTCTGCTGCTTTGACTGCATCCCTTGTTCTGAGGGAAAGATCAGCAATGAGACTGGTTGGTGTTCACTTTTTAAACACTGCATTTTGGAGATATGCACTGAATAATCATTTTCCTATTTTTACAGACTCCATGGAGTGCACCAGCTGTCCAGATGACTTCTGGTCCAGTCCCCAGCGTGACCACTGTGTTCCTAAGAAAATAGAGTTCCTCTCCTACCAAGAACCTCTGGGTATTTTCTTGACAGCTATGTCACTGCTGGGCACATTTATCTGTGCTGTTGTCCTGGGGATTTTTATCTATCATCACAAAACCCCAATAGTACGCGCCAATAATTCTGAACTCAGTTTCCAGTTATTGGTGTCACTAAAACTGTGTTTCCTCTGCTCACTGCTGTTCATCGGACGACCACAACTGTGGACGTGTCAGCTGAGACATGCAGCATTTGGGATCAGCTTTGTGCTTTGTGTCTCATGTATCCTGGTTAAGACCATGGTGGTTCTGGCTGTGTTCAAGGCCTCCAAGCCTGGAGGTGGAGCCAAACTCAAGTGGTTTGGTGCTGTGCAGCAGAGAGGGACAGTTTTAACTCTTACATTGATCCAAGCAGCAATCTGCACTGTCTGGATTGTCTCTGCCTCACCAGCTCCTCATAAAAACACTCAATACTACAATGACAAGATAGTTTATGAGTGTGTAGTTGGGTCCACAGTAGGTTTTGCAGTGTTACTTGGCTACATTGGCTTACTGGCTACCCTCAGTTTCCTGTTGGCATTTCTGGCAAGGAATCTTCCAGACAACTTCAATGAGGCCAAACTCATCACTTTCAGCATGTTGATCTTCTGTGCTGTGTGGGTGGCATTTGTCCCTGCTTATATCAGCTCACCAGGCAAATATGCAGATGCAGTGGAGGTATTTGCCATTCTTGCCTCAAGTTTTGGCCTCTTGGTAGCACTGTTTGGCCCCAAATGTTACATAATCCTGCTGAGACCAGAGAGAAACACAAAGAAAGCAATCATGGGTCGCGACACCATAAAGTCATCAAATTAGCAAAACAGTTTGTGTCTTCCAAAGGCATGTACTGGTGACACAGATATGAAAAAGATGAAGTTTATCATGTAAAAAAGGTGTGTTAAACCTTAAAACTCTTAGGGTTAAGGTAATATTACAGTTTGATTTAAGATTCATTAGCCTGTCTTGCTTTTGCACCTGAATAGAAAGACATTTGGTAACATTAATGATGATGTGTCACAAGATCCCTGGAGGTCACCCAACAACATTTATTATGGTACATAACATGGTATCATATTGATTTGTATGTGAAGGTACAGCTACATTAAAACTTAATAAAAAATAGCAGCATTTTTAATATGAACAATAAAAATGAATAAAAATCCTTACATTATTACATTATTGTGTTGTCATGGCCAGATACGTTATTTTGAGAATTATGTGAATTACTTGTTAGTTAAAACTCAATATATGTTCAATACACATTTTCTGAAGTTCATTAAATTAAATTAGGCACTACACGTCTTGTAAAATGTTAAAAATGTTTAGAAAATTATAAATGTGCATTTTAGATTTAGCAATGATGAAAAGAAAAAGCTAGAGAGTGTTCATAATGTAACATTCATACAGATTAAAGTTATTCTCTCCTTTGTCAGACACTCAAGAACTCAAGGGTGTTAACTTTTCCCCAGAGTACAAATGTCAAGAGAATATAGGCTGATGAACTCAAGGAGGATGTACAGGGTTCCAGTGTGCAGACACAACAGGTATAATAATTATTTTATTCCTCTTTCAGTTAAAGTTTTAAATGAGCAGATGTGAGGGTATTTAGGTGGGGAGTGGGTGTGCGTGTGTAGGGAGGAGGGTAATGGGGAGTAGGTGTGGGAGGGATGGATGGGGGGTGTGAGGTGGTGTATATTGGGGTGTGGATGGCATGTATTGCAAAGTGTTACAAGCTTGTCAAAATCAGTTGTAATGCACCTTGAGTATTTTTTTGAATTCATTATAGGTTATATTACCATTTAATATAGTTATACGGTTTCCCTGTTTTTTGTATACCTACGGCCTAATATTCTACACAGCATGACCTCTGTCCAAGCAAAATTTCTCCCGAGGGAGACGAATAAAGTGATTTGATTTGATTTGATTGATTTGGTGTCAAACCAAACTAGCAAATGACTATGCCAGAATCCATTGAGCCAGAACAGTGACAGTAAACTTTGACACTGAAACAAAATTGAAACTGAAAAATAAAACATTGACATTAAAACATTGGTACAAAAGAAACTTTTGGCATTAAAAAAAATCTTCAAAATTATTGGTGATGTAAGCTTTTTTCAATACCAAAGGTGTTTTTTTTCCCAGTGATGATCTTCTGATTTTCAGTTGTCAGTAATCTTCAGTGCTAAATTTGTTTTTTTTTTGTTTTGTTTTGTTTTTTTCAGTTTCATAATTCTGTCACTGTTTTGGTTTTGAGGGATGGATTAATACTTTTTGTAATGCCAAAGTTTTTTTTTCAGTACCAATTGTTATTTTTCAGTGTCAAATTTGAACTGTTACAGTTCTGCCTCCATAGAGGCTTTTTTCTAAGCTGAGTTCCATGTCTCAAATTGTAAAGTTGATTTTCATCTTCATCTCATTCATGTCTTTTTCATGTTTTGTGTTTAATTCCTTTTTGTCTAAATCACATTGTTTTTGACTTTTTAATCCTCCTTTCATTGCAAACAAGTATATATGTGAATATGTCTGCCTAAAGAGTCCATCAAAAAACTCAAACACCACCCATCAGCTGGGTAACTAAGAACTTTTGGTACAAATGTCTAAAGTAATTTTTGTCTCAGCTGTATCAATACTATCAAAGCAATCTGGGAAAGGTCATTGTTTAATTATTATAGTATTAAAAATAAACACAATGATTCTGTTTGTATGAAATGCACTGTAGGCCTTGCCCCTACATCCTGTTCTACCTTAATGGGAGGAGTGCACAATTTAACACTACCGCATGTTTACAAAAAGGGGTGGACATAGTAAGAAATCCCGACTGTGCTCAGGAAAGTCATGTGGGCTTTTTTGCGCACCACCTTACTCTTGGTAATGTTGGTGTATTCTTGTGCTGCGTCCTCTCCTCTTTATTCCTCCTCCTGTCAGTTACAGGGACAATTTCATCTAAATGGGATGCACAAAGCTGGAGACGTGATTCTGGGTGGACTGTTTCAAGTGCATTTCTTTTCTCTCTTTCCTGACCTGTCTTTTACCTCAGAGCCACAGCAACCTATCTGCCATGGGTGAGTCTGGCAGTGAAAAAGAAGGTGGTAATAATCAATGAAGTTTGTTAGTTTGCAATTGGTCTGATGATCAAATACTAATATGTTAGTGTCTTCATGCAGTTTTATTTCTTTCTTTATATTTTTATGTAATTATTATCGTAGAGTCGTTTTACTCATTTAATTGGGGAATCTGTAGTCGTGTAGCATGAAGATGTAAGCATGTATGTTACTGTACCTGGCATTTTCTATAGTAAGCAGTGTTATTTTGTGTTAGTTTTGATGTTCTAGGATTTAGACAGGCCCAGACTATGGCCTTTGCTATTGATGAGATCAACAGGAACTCCAACCTGCTACCTACTGTGACTCTGGGATACCGTCTGTATGATAACTGCGTCCAACTAGGAATTGGATTCCGTGCAGCACTGTCATTAGTCAGTGGCAAAGAGGAGCAAATTATATTACAAGAGAGCTGTGCTGGAACCCCTCCAGTCCTAGGGATTGTGGGTGATTCTTCTTCTACACGTGCTATTGCCATTTCCACTGTCTTAGGGTTGTACAGAGTACCTATGGTGAGTTTTTATACCTTATGGTCTAATTAATTATTCCATTCATTGCTTTAGATCAGTTTGACTTAATATCAAATAAAAAATTAGTTGTAAACATGAAGTAGTCAACCTTACAAATCTGACATATTCAGAATCTGTATTTTTCACAGGTGAGTTATTTTGCCACATGTTCCTGCCTGAGTGACAGGGGAAAGTTTCCATCCTTCTTTAGGACGATCCCAAGTGATGCTTTTCAGGTAAAACTCTGGCATGGTTAAGGGGTTATGGGGAAACATCCATCCATCCATCCATTTTCTATACCCGCTTTTCCTGGCTCAGGGTCACGGGGATCTGCTGGAGCCTATCCCAGCTCTCTCTCGGGTGGAAGGCAGGGGTACACCCTGGACAGGTCACCAGTCCATCACAGGGCCACATATAGACACACAAAGACAGACAACCTCACACACTCACACTCACTCCTACGGGCAATTTTTTAGAGTCACCAGTCAACCTAAGTTTTTGGACTGCTGGAGGAAACCGGAGTACCCGGAGTAAACCCACGCAAGCACAGGGAGAACATGCAAACTCCACACAGAAAGGCAAAACTTTTAGACACTAAAAATAACATCCCTGTGCGCCTAAGAAAATTATATTCATATTGTTTTGAATGGAAATAATGAAACATGGGCTATGGTGATACCTTTTTAGCAGGTTTCCAGTGAAACAATATTTTAGCCTGTGCACTAAACCTCTACTCTATTTTCACTAAGGTGCGTGCTGTGATTCAGATCCTTAAAAGCTTTGGCTGGACCTGGGCAGGTCTGCTAATCAGTGATGATGACTATGGACTACATGCTGCCCGATCCTTCCAGTCTGACTTGGCTCAGTCTGGGGGAGGTTGTCTGGCCTATTTGGAGGTTTTGCCTTGGAGCAATGACCCAGATGAACTAAGGAGAATTGTGGATGTGATGAGGAAATCCACAGCTCGGGTGGTCATTGTGTTTGCACATGAGAGTCACATGATTGACCTGATGGAAGAGGTTTGACTTGCAATAATAACTATACAATGTAATGCTTAGTTGTTCAAACTGAATAATATCATGTGTAGATGAGTATCTCATTAGAATAACATATATGCCAAAACACACCAAAATATATATGGTTTAAGTAAATAAGTCAAACTACTAACCAAAATCACCTACTGAGGGAGACTATACTAAACTCCAGTTATATGATATGATATGCATCATTTGCTAATAATACTCTGCAAAAAGAGGTGTTGCATCTATGCATGAATTACTAAACAAGACATCCACCATGCAAACTGTTTATAGTTCAGACAACCGGACAATTTAACAGCATAGAGCAGAAAAAGTAATATTGTATTTTCTATTATTTAACACAGGTGGTGAGACAGAATGTAACAGGCCTACAGTGGATTGCCAGTGAAGCCTGGACATCAGCTGCTGTGCTGCAGACCCCACGCCTCTTGCTGTACCTGGGTGGCACACTGGGCATCGCCATCCGTCGAGGAGAAATACCAGGGCTCAGGGACTTCCTCTTACAAATACATCCTGACCTCCACCAAAACAACAGCTATGGAAATAACCTGGTGAGAACCGTAACCTCAGCTTTACTATGTGATCTGGAAAGAATAAAATATTTGCCAAGGTTTATTACAGACATTTTTTAAATATATTTTAGGTAAAGCAGTTTTGGGAATACACATTTGAGTGTAGATTTGCACCACCTCCAGCAGGCTGGGTGGAGGCTGGGGGAGCACTATGCACTGGACAGGAGGATTTAGAGAATGTGGAGACTGAGTACATGGACATTTCAAACCTCAGGTCAGAGTATAATGTTTACAAGGCTGTGTATGCTCTGGCTTATGCCCTTCATGACATGCTGCAGTGTGAGCCAGGGAGAGGGCCTTTCAGTGGGCACAGCTGTGGGAGTTTGCAAAGACTGGAGCCATGGCAGGTGGGATATCAACTTACACTGCACCTGGTGACTGAAACTGGTGCTTGAGTTTTTGAGAAGCATTTAGAGTACAGGATTAAATACGAAGGTGTGAGATTATTATTTGTAAAGTGAATATCAGAAGTGATATCAGAAAAGATTTTTCTTATCACTGGGTCAAGGCAGCAGATAGTATGAAATGATTATTGAATGCAATTTTTTTCGTTTACCCCCTTGTGTTTTTCTCTTTCCCTCATTCTGGTTTTTGTAGCTTGTGTATTACTTGGAAAAAGTCAACTTCACCACATCATTTGGTGACCAAGTGTCATTTGATGAGAACGGTGATGTATTACCAATATATGACATCATGAACTGGCTGTGGCTTCCTGATGGAAGAGCTGAAGTTCAGAGTGTAGGTGAGGTTAAGAGGTCGCCCTTCAAAGGTGAAGAACTCACACTTGATGAAGACAAAATCTATTGGAACTTTGAATCTAAAAAGGTTATTTCTGATTTTTCAGACCCCATTCTTTTGGCCAATGGATAAGTCATTACAGCAGTGTAAAATATTGTGGAACAATATTTTTACTTTTTCTCCCTTTAGCCACCCAGATCAGTCTGTAGTGAGAGTTGTCCTCCAGGTACCCGCATGGCCAGAAAAAAGGGGGAACCTGTCTGCTGCTTTGACTGCATCCCTTGTTCTGAGGGAAAGATCAGCAATGAGACTGGTTGGTGTTCACGTTTTAAACACAGTATTTTGGAGATGTACACTGAATAATCATTTTCCTATTTTTACAGACTCCATGGAGTGCACCAGCTGTCCAGATGACTTCTGGTCCAGTCCCCAGCGTGACCACTGCGTTCCTAAGGAATCAGAGTTCCTCTCCTATCATGAACCTCTGGGCGTTTGCTTGGCAGCCACATCACTTCTGGGCACATTTATCTGTGCTGTTGTCCTGGGGATCTTCACCTACAATCACAGCACACCTATAGTACGTGCCAACAATTCAGAACTGAGTTTCCAGCTAATACTGTCACTCAAATTATGTTTCCTCTGTTCACTGCTGTTTATTGGACGACCACAACTGTGGACGTGTCAGCTGAGACATGCAGCATTTGGGATCAGCTTTGTGCTTTGTGTCTCATGTATCCTGGTTAAGACCATGGTGGTTCTGGCTGTGTTCAAGGCCTCCAAACCTGGAGATGGAGCCAAACTCAAATGGTTTGGTGCTGTGCAACAAAGAGGGACAGTTTTGGTTCTTACTTCAATCCAAGCAGCAATCTGCACAGTCTGGATTGTCTCTTCTTCACCAGCTCCTCATAAAAACACTCAATACCACAATGACAAGATAGTTTATGAGTGTGTAGTTGGGTCCACAGTAGGTTTTGCAGTGTTACTTGGCTACATTGGCTTACTGGCTATCCTCAGTTTCCTGTTAGCATTTCTGGCAAGGAATCTTCCAGACAACTTCAATGAGGCCAAACTCATCACTTTCAGCATGTTGATCTTCTGTGCTGTGTGGGTGGCATTTGTCCCTGCTTATATCAGCTCACCAGGCAAATATGCAGATGCAGTGGAGGTATTTGCCATTCTTGCCTCAGGTTTTGGCCTCTTGGTGTCACTGTTTGGACCCAAATGTTACATAATCCTGCTGAGACCAGAGAGAAACACAAAGAAAGCAATCATGGGTCGAACAATTAAGTCATAAAAATGAAACATGCTTTCATAAGACAGAATTAAGGCATTGGCCCTTTACCAAATGCAGGCAGAAAAATATGTTAATAGCAATTATGCATGGCTGGGAAATAAATGCTGATGCCAAATAGATATATTTGGATGACTGCTTACATTTGGATTACAATTTGTATCATATACGTGTAGATAAATAAAGACACACTGCGTGGAAAGTGAGATTCTCATCCCTGTGGATGCAAAAGGACTTTTTGAATCACCGACAGTTATCGACCATTCACAACCTGTTGAGTCCCCATTTTCAGGTGGCAGAAACAACTGGCAGTATACCAGTGTGGGGGTGAGGGCAGCATCAGCAGAGGTGTGAATGACTGGGATATCATATAAATCACAATGAAATCATCTCACAGTTATAACTGTACGTCAGCAATATATAGCTCCAGGACCAGGCATGCTTGCCAAAGGTAAGGAGAGAGAGAGAGCACCAAATATCAGTCATTAGTGAGAGGGCGCCTACCTGATGACCATGTAGACTTGCTTGCACTCTCACACCCACACTGAAGATCTATAGGGCTGGTGTATTTTGTCCAAAGGAATTATGGAGAGAATGAATGTATCTGATAGCATTAGTAGGTCAGTGAGGAGAGGGCAAAAAGTGATGTATAATATGAGACAAGGTTTATGATAAATTTATGGTTGGAGAGTGGTCTTGCTGAGGGCCCTTGAAGATTTATGATGACATGGCTTGATAACCTGCTCTTTGGGGTCAACCTAAACTGGGAGCTTCTGTAGAAAGGCTCATCCATTTCTTGGCACACATCAGGGTACAGGAAGTGGGGAAACCTTCGAACATAAGAATCTTCTACCAGAAGTCCAGGTGGTGACAGAAACAAATGAAAACAAAAATGAAATGGTCAGTACTGAAGTACCTCAACAACCCTGATAGTTAAACTTCCGGACCACAGAATACACGTCACACAATTCTGTTCACTGGCTGAGTAGACCAGTCATAAATGAATTGAAATTGATATTTAAAATTACTGAAGTGTGCTTTTACAGCACTTAAATCTAATGCAGAAGAAGAAAGATGGGGACAACAAAATCTAGAGGGGTAATCTGTCTTGCATACAGGCCTCTGCAGGACGGATCATATCTGTTACATGACAATTTACTGAGTGCCAGCCAGATGCAATAACCATGCATCAAAGACAGTGATATAAATAATATAGATATGTATTTCACCAAATGTCTTCGTATCCAGTTGCTACCATCTAGTGGACTTTTTATTAAACGCTTATCCTTGCACATCCAGGATCACGGTAACCTGAAGCCAATAGCAGCTGACAGCGACAGGCAGGGTACACCCTGGACATATCACCAGTGTATCACAAGACTGGCACATAGGGACAAACCCTAACATTCACACCTATGGGCAGTTTAGACTAACTAATTAGCCTAATCCCACACTGCATGTGTTTGGACTGGTTATTCATTACGTTAATCTAGAATGGAAAGGTTGCTAAAATGTGAGAGGGGGCATTAAAAATGCATATAGTCATTCTTCCTCAGAACAAAATCAGTCTCAAATGCATTTTTAGGCCCTGCCCCTATGTCTTACTCTGCATTAATAGGAGGTGTGCAAGCGTGAGCAACATTTTAAATCAATAAAAGGGAGTGGCATAGCAATAAATCTTGGCTTGACTGGCCTCAGAGAAAGGTTCAACTGAAATAATGTGGGCATTTTTAGGCACCAACTTGCTCTTACTCATGCTGTTTTATTCCTACAAATCCTCTGCTGTGTCCTCCCCTCTTTATTCCTCCTCCTGTCAATTACAGAGACAGTTTCATCTCAATGGGATGCACAAACCTGGAGATGTGATTCTGGGTGGATTGTTTAAAATCCACTTCTTTTCTGTGTTTCCTGATCTGTCTTTTACCTCTGAGCCAGAACAACCAACCTGTCATGGGTGAGTCTGCCAGGAAAACAGCAACTAACAGAAGGTAGTGAAAATCAGAATAATCAATAAGCTTCATTGTTTGTTAGATTTGTAACAATACAAGATTAACAAGTTTGGAGTAATTGTCTCGTGTTTCATTTTTATAGGAAGCAGTTGCAACTTTATGTTATTTTGATGTTTTGATTAATAGTTTGCAATTAGTCTGATAATCAAATAATAATATGAAACAAATGAATTTTATATTTATGCAGTTTTAAACATAGTTTTATTTCTTCTTTATTTGTATTTTCATTTTTATAATAACCAGTGTTATTTTGTGTTAGTTTTGATATTCTAGGATTTAGACAGGCCCAGACTATGGCCTTTGCTATTGATGAGATCAACAGGAACTCCAACCTGCTACCTACTGTGACTCTGGGATACCGTCTGTATGATAACTGCCTCCAACTAGGAATTGGATTCCGTGCAGCACTGTCATTAGTCAGTGGTAAAGAGGAGAAAATTATATTACAAGAGAGCTGTGCTGGAACCCCTTCAGTCCTAGGGATTGTGGGGGAATCTGCCTCTACACCTTCTGTTGCTGTCTCTTCTGTCTTAGGCTTGTACAGAGTACCTATGGTGAGGTTTTATACCTTATCATCTACTAACTAGTTTGTCTAATTTTCATTTAGTTTAGAATTTTGTGTCAAATTGAAAAGATCAAGGAGTTTACCTTTCAAAATATGCATTTGTGTTTTTGACAGGTGAGTTATTTTGCCACATGTTCCTGCCTGAGTGACCGGAAGAAGTTTCCATCCTTCTTTAGGACGATCCCAAGTGATGCTTTTCAGGTAAAACTCTATCAATGTATATAATAAAGTATATGCAGGTAAAAAAAAGTATCAGGTACAATATTCCTATATTGCAAAGAAAAATATATTCATCTTTTGCTTCATCCATCTTGTTTTATGTGTCACTGATTGTTTCATGGTTGCAGCATTTCAACCTGTGCACTAGTAACCATCACAAAAACCATAAAGAAAATAATATTCATATTGTTTTGAATGGAAATAATAAAACATGGGCTATTGTGATACCTTTTTAGCAGGTTTCCAGTGAAATAATATTTTAGCCTGTGCACTAAACCTCTACTCTATTTTCACTAAGGTGCGTGCTGTGATTCAGGTTCTAAAACATTTTGACTGGACCTGGGCAGGTCTGCTGGTCAGTGATGATGACTATGGACTACATGTTGCCCGATCCTTCCAGTCTGACTTGGCTCAGTCTGGGGGAGGTTGTCTGGCCTATTTGGAGGTTTTGCCTTGGAGCAATGACCCAGATGAACTAAGGAGAATTGTGGATGTGATGAGGAAATCCACAGCTCGGGTGGTCATTGTGTTTGCACATGAGAGTCACATGATTGACCTGATGGAAGAGGTTTGGCTTGGAATACAACTATAACCTGATGTTTTATTTGTCAGACTAAAAGATATGACATGGCAGACTAGCCCCTAACAGATATGTTGAACTGAATAAATTCATTACCGATTACACTGAACCTCATCTACAATGACAACTTTCACTATGCATAAATTTACTGACCATTTAAACTAAGCTGTTAATTTCAGAAGGCTAGACAGTATATTAGTGGGATTACAGGAGAAGGTTATGTATTTACTGTAACACACAGGTGGTGAGACAGAATGTAACAGGCCTACAGTGGATTGCCAGTGAAGCCTGGACATCAGCAACTGCTGCACTGCAGACCCCACGCCTCTTGCTGTACCTGGGTGGCACACTAGGCATCGCCATCCGTCGAGGAGAAATACCAGGCCTCAGGGACTTCCTCTTACAAATACATCCTGACCTCCACCAAAACAACAGCTATGGAAATAACCTGGTGAGAACCTCAACCAGCCTTGTTATGTGATCTGAAAAGAATAAAATATTTGCCAAAGTTTATAACAGAAATTTTTGAATATATTTTAGGTAAATCAGTTTTGGGAATACACATTTGAGTGTAGATTTGCACCACCTCCAGCAGGCTGGGTGGAGGCTGGGGGAGCACTATGCACTGGACAGGAGGATTTAGAGAATGTGGAGACTGAGTTCATGGACATTTCAAACCTCAGGCCTGAGTATAATGTTTACAAGGCTGTGTATGCTCTGGCTTATGCCCTTCATGACATGCTGCAGTGTGAACCAGGGAGAGGGCCTTTCAGTGGGCACAGCTGTGGGAGTTTGCAAAGACTGGAGCCATGGCAGGTGGGAAATCAACTTACACTGCACCTGGTGATTGAATCTAGTGCTTGATTTTTTCTTGCTGAGAAGCATTTAGAGTACAAGATTAAATATAAAGCTGTGAGATTGTTGATTGTAAAGTGAATATCACATAGCTGAAAAGATTTTTCTTATCACTGGGTCACAGCAGTTATGTCTATATAATGTCACTACGTATGTAGTAATAGTTTCATATTTTCATAAACAGAATGGAGTTTATTATTGATTACGATGTACCATGATGCTCAGTGTGTTCATGAAGAATATAATAATTTTTCTTATTCATCATGTTGTCCCTGATCCTTGTTTTTCTCTTTCCCTCATTCTGGTTTTTGTAGCTTGTGTATTACTTGGAAAAAGTCAACTTCACCACATCATTTGGTGACCAAGTGTCATTTGATGAGAACGGTGATGTATTACCAATATATGACATCATGAACTGGCTGTGGCTTCCTGATGGAAGAGCTGAAGTTCAGAGTGTAGGTGAGGTTAAGAGGTCGCCCTTCAAAGGTGAAGAACTCACACTTGATGAAGACAAAATCTACTGGAACTTTGAATCTAAAAAGGTTATTTCTGATTTTTCAGACCCCATTCTTTTGGCCAATGGATAAGTCATTACAGCAGTGTAAAATATTGTGGAATAATATTTTTACTTTTTCTCCCTTTAGCCACCCAGGTCAGTGTGTAGTGAGAGTTGTCCTCCAGGTACCCGCATGGCCAGAAAAAAGGGGGAACCTGTCTGCTGCTTTGACTGCATCCCTTGTTCTGAGGGAAAGATCAGCAATGAGACTGGTTGGTGTTCACTTTTTAAACACAGTATTTTGGAGATGTACACTGAATAATCATTTTCCTATTTTTACAGACTCCATGGAGTGCACCAGCTGTCCAGATGACTTCTGGTCCAGTCCCCAGCGTGACCACTGTGTTCCTAAGAAAACAGAGTTCCTCTCCTACCAAGAACCTCTGGGTATTTGTTTGACAGCCACATCACTGCTGGGCACATTTATCTGTGCTGTTGTCCTGGGGATTTTTATCTATCATCGCAGTACACCTATAGTACGTGCCAACAATTCTGAACTGAGTTTCCAGTTAATACTGTCACTAAAATTATGTTTCCTCTGCTCACTGCTGTTTATTGGACGACCACAACTGTGGACGTGTCAGCTGAGACATGCAGCATTTGGGATCAGCTTTGTGCTTTGTGTCTCATGTATCCTGGTTAAGACCATGGTGGTTCTGGCTGTGTTCCAGGCCTCCAAGCCTGGAGGTGGAGCCAAACTCAAGTGGTTTGGTGCTGTGCAACAAAGAGGGACAGTTTTCACTCTTACTTCAATTCAAGCAGCAATCTGTGCTGTCTGGCTTGTCTCTTCTTCACCAGCTCCTCATAAAAACACTCAATACCACAATGACAAGATAGTTTATGAGTGTGTAGTTGGGTCCACAGTAGGTTTTGCAGTGTTACTTGGCTACATTGGCTTACTGGCTACCCTCAGTTTCCTGTTAGCATTTCTGGCAAGGAATCTTCCAGACAACTTCAATGAGGCCAAACTCATCACTTTCAGCATGTTGATCTTCTGTGCTGTGTGGGTGGCATTTGTCCCTGCTTATATCAGCTCACCAGGCAAATATGCAGATGCAGTGGAGGTATTTGCCATTCTTGCCTCCAGTTTTGGCCTCTTGGTGTCACTGTTTGGACCCAAATGTTATATAATCCTGCTGAGACCAGAGAAAAACACAAAGAAAGCAATCATGGGTCGAGACCCTGTTTCCTAGGAGAGAAAAGTACATTTTCTTTCTAAAATACATATATACAGGTAACAGGTAGCTGTTCTGAATTTGAATAGTAATGCAGTTTAAATACTCATATAGTAATATATTAATACATTAATATTAATGTATTAATATTATATTAATGGAATTTACCCACTTGCCACTGCAGATGGTCTTTTTCTCCTCCATGCTCGGGTCCTCTACCAGAGGCCTCTGAGTTTGAGGGTTCTGCACAATATCTAAGCTGTTTTTATTTAGGACTGCACTCTTTTGGAGAGAGGTCTCAGATTTTCCAGGCATCTGATGGAGTCAGTCTCCCAGTTTGTGGGTCTGATCTGTTCTGATTACCGAGGACTACTGTTGCCTTCACTTTCCACATCTTTTCTAGCTCTTCTTTCAGCCCTTGGTATTCCTCATTCCTCTTGTTCCATCTCTCTGATGTTGCTATCGCTTCGGATTGTTAAATCTATCACTATGACCTTGCGTGGCTTTGTCTACCACTACTGTGTCCGGTCGGTTAGCCATTACCAGTTTGTCAGTCTGTATTTGGAAGTCCCACAAGATCTAAGCCTGGTCACTCTCAACCACCTTCAGCACAGATCTTTCTGTGCCACTTGGTTATGTATGTACGTCCTGCCTGCTTGCATCTTTTCATCCTACTGTTATGTCCTGCATTGGCTCAGGGGCCTCTTTGCACAGCCTACATCTGGCGTCCTGTCTCGTGTGACAGACACCAGCCTTTATTGACCTTGTACTTAGGGCTTGTTCCTGTGCTGCCATGATTAGTGCCTCTGTGCTGTCTTTCAGTCCAGCTTTGTCCAGCCACCGGTAGGATTTTTCAATATCATCTACTTCTTCTATCTGCCTGTGATTCATACCATGAAGGGGTTTGCCCTTCCCTGATGGTTCTTGCTCTTCTTTTTCTGTTTCCCCAGGTTTCTGCTGCCTGAGGTTTTTACTAAGCACGTCGTCACATGAGCCCATCTTCCTGATGTACTCATGTATCTTTACTGTTTCATCTTGAAAAGTGGCTCTGATGCTCAACCTGCTTCCTTTTGCTTAGTGTACAGTCTCAGGATGCTTCATTGTCTTAATGTCACTGACCAGGTTATTATACCAGCAGGGTATTTGTTGACCAGCAGGGCATAGGTGTTGATAGCCCGGACCTTGTTCTTCCCTTGTTCAGCTGACTTCTCAGGACTTGCCTTACTCTTTGTAGATATTTGGCTGTTGCTACTCTCTTTGCAGCCTCTTCATGGTTCCCAGTTGCCTGTGGGATTCCAAGGTACTTTTAGCCTGTCCTCAGCATCCGCTGTTGCCATCTGGTAGTACAATCCCCTTGGTTCTGCACTACCTTCCCTCTTCTTGTGACCATCCAACTATGCTTATCCAATTCAAATGACATTCCATTGTCATTGCTGTAGATCCTAGTGGTATGGAGCAGTGAGTCGATGTATCATTCACTCCTGGCATAGAGCTTGATGTCATCCATGTAGAGGAGGTGCTGGTGGTTGCTCCAATCCGTAGTCAGTATCTGATGATTTCACTGATTGGGTTCAGACGTGCAGAACAGCAGCAGGGACAGGGCATCTCCTTGGTATATACAAATAGTTGTATGATTGGCTTGAAGTTGGCCTCTAGATTTGTTTTCCACATTCCAACTGAGTTCTTGAAGAAGGGTTTTTAAAGTCTGATGTTGATGTACGGTTTCATGGATCCTGGAATGCAGTCTTGCAGTCTTGGTGACTGGTTTATCTACCAGTAGTTGGTGCTTAGCCCTTCCTAACAATTTCTTTATGGGCCATGATCATGTATTGATGCATGTGCCTACTCATCTGATCTGCTATGATGCCTGACAGGATTTTCCATTTTGTACAGAGGCAAGTTATTGGATGGTAGTTGGATGAGACTGACCCCTTCTTGGGATCCTTCAGGATTAGGACTGTCCTGCCATCAGTTAACCATTCAGGGTTAGGTCCCATCCACTAGCAGCTAGTTTATTTGTGTAGGCAATCATGGAGTGAGGTTAACTTCTTTAGCCAGTTGGCATGGATAACGTCTGGGCCTGGTGCTGTCCAGTCATGTTTGAGACTCTTCTCTGATGTCTGCCACTGTGGTTATTACTGGACCATGTTCAGGGAAGTTGCTGTGGTCTGTTCTTTGGTCCACGAGCAACTGAGCATTGTTATGTGATGCTTCCTTCTCTCAGATGCTCTTGCAGTATTGTTCAGTCACCAGTGGGTCTGCTTTTAGATTATAATCCAATGACAGTACTCTTTGAATGGCCCAGTGAAAAAAATCTGGTTTATTCTTCTTGCTTCTATTTCTATCGTTCAGGTTTACATATTTTATCACACAACCCCATCAGGTGCCTGATTGATCCCAGGTTCATAGTGCATCCCACTCTGCAGGACAACAAGCTCATAAAGTACCCAAAATAGTTAATGAAGAACTATTTTCAAGGGCAAGAAGAACTAGGAGTCCTACAGCAGATGGTCTGACCCCCACAGAGCCCAAATCTGGGCAGTGTGGAGTCAGCCTGGGATTAAATGAAGAGACAGAAGACACTGGGACAGCCTGAATCTACAGAACTACAGCAGCTTCTCCAAGGTGCTGCAAATCACTAGGAGAAACTGTGTGCAGGTCCAACCAGAGAGAACTGATGCTGGTTTAAGGGCATAGGGAAGTGCTACAAATACTGATTAGATTTAGGTTTGGTTTCATTTACAGCACTTTGTATTAATTAAGTGAATATATATATATATATATATATATATATAAAGCCTGCCTTCAGTTTTCTAATGGATGTAAATAATTTTAATATTGCACCTTAGCGCTCCAGTTCACTGATAATACTTTTATTAAACACACAGTGAAAACAGCACAGAATGCAATTGTGAGAATCAGAAACTAAGTCAGTCTAAACAGCAGTGAGAGGTTTGCAATAAGTCCAAGATGAGTGATCAATTCAGGGGATGTGCCGAGAGGCAGAATATAGGGGCAGGCAGAGTCTAAACATAAGGAAAACACAAGAAACACAGGGAAGAATGCTCAGGCTACAGGGAGTACAAAAGATCAGTATACCATATATGTTTAAATGTGGCAACTAATAATGTATGTGGAGAGGTGTGGTGGGAGAGTCATGACTGGATGATGAGGAATAAGTAGCAGGTGTCCATGGCAGAGCAGGAGGGAAAATATGGGAAAGTCCAGAAAGTACCAGGGCCAAAAACACATGGAACAAAGACTGTTACAGACAAAAATTTGAAATAATATATATATATATTTATATCTCAGAATTTTAATATTAGAAATTATTAAAGATTTTTTTTAATTTCTATTATACATAACAAAATATATACAATGAATGAAAACAGGTTTACAAAAATAAAAAAAAAAACTAAGAAACTCCCAAAATTATTCTACAGTGAATGTCGGTTGTGTGTGATGAGCTGTGTACTGTACATTTGTATGTATGCTACTTTGCCATCAGACGTTTCTTGGTGTTTTTCTCTGGCCTTAAAAGAATAATAAAACATTTTGGAGTGAAAATACAAAAGAGTAAACCATAGCTAGAGGCTAGGATTGCAAAAATCTCCACAGCAACAGTGTATTTTCCAGGAGAGCTAACATAAGCAGGGACAAAGGCCACCCAGACAGCACAGAAGATCAGCATGCTGAACGTGATCAGTTTGGCCTCATTGAAATTATCTGGGAGTTTCCGAGCAAGAAAGGCCAAGAGAAGACAGGAACAGGAAAGCAGGCCAATGTAGCCCAGTACCAGTGAGAAGCCCACCACAGAGGCCATGGCACACTCCAAGGTGACCTTTGACCCTTGGAAACCCAGATCACGTTGAAGCACTGGAGGACTAAGGGAGAGCCATGTGGAACAGATGATAATCTGAATAAGAATAAAATGTAATTTGATTAATTTAATATATATTGAACTAAATTTGATTTTAATTTTAAGGAATACAAAGTTCATATGTAGTACCTGTATACAAGTAAGAATGCAGACACTTCCTCTTTGCTGGCCTGGACCAAACCATCTAATAAAGGCTTCAGCACCAGGCCGAGCTGAGCGGAATGCTGCAAGAACCACTATGGTTTTGACTTGGAGGCAGGAAACACAAAGAACAAAGCTGATCCCAAAGGCTGCCTGCTGGAACCGACAAGACCAGACTGATGGACGACCAATGAACACCAGTGAGCACAGGAAGCAGAGCTTCAGTGACAGAAGAAGCAGGAAGCTCAGTTCTGAGTTGTTGGCTCGTACCTTAAAATAAGAAGTCCTATTTATTTATAACAAAGACAAGCACTTTAACAACCAAACATAGAATAATTCAGTGCAGTACATTTTACACTGTAGGCCTATGATGTAAAGCTATAGGACAGTTTTGTTAACAGTGAGCTAGTCTCTTACCATAGGTGTTTGACGGTAGTACAGAAAGACCACAAACACAGCTGTTGTCAACATGGCGCCAAATACAGCTGCTGTAGTCAGAGTAATGCCCAAAGTTTCATTGAAGGAAAGGAAGTCCAGCTGACGAGGGATGCAAGCGGTTCGGTTAGCATTGGACCAGAACTCAGATGGACAACGCTCACAGTGAGGAGAACCTGTGAGTAAAAAGAGTGGCTGAGGGTAGCTGGAGATGAAAGAATACTCAAACAATTACAGGGATAGTGCAGATTAGCTAAGGCAGGCGTGTGTCATGAGTTAGGTAACATATTGGAAAATAGGAGACATAAGTTTGTGATGTTTAACATTGAAATTTCCTCACCAGTTTTATTGCTAATCTCCCCTTCAGCACATGGGATACAGTCAAAGCAGCAGACAGGTTCCCCTTTCCTGTTGGCCATTCGAGTCCCTGGGGGGCAGCTCTCATTGCAAACTGAAACTGGCACCTAAAGAATAAGCCAGTTAATGTTCTACCAAAATATCAATTCCTAAAAAGTGTTATTACTGATGTATGACTGAATGAATACCTGATTGGACCCACTGCTCCACTGAATAGCCGACTCATTAAGGTGGATGTCAAACCCATCTACATGGCCAACCAAAACGAGTTTGAGTGACCCCTCAGGAGTCTTCTGCCAGTTCACAAGGTCGTACTTTGCTGGAATGTCAGCCCCTTGGAAATAAAACCCTTCCCCTTGTGGTGTGGTGAAGTTCAAGTTGCTCAAATACTGTATTAACTGAAAGTATTAAAATGTTAAATTATTATTATTATTATTATTATTTACCTAAAAGATGATTAACAGTGCTAGTACAGTTACTTATGTGATAAACCTGCTTAAGATCCTTATTGAAATATGAATCCTCTAGACATTTTCAAACATAAATTATGAAAGTGAAAGTAGCATCTGTTGAAATGTACTGTAACTGTGTTTACCTCTATGGGTTTGATGTGTTTTGGTAACGAGCAGATCACGTTGTTTCCAGGAGGACTGTCTCTGTTGGGACATGACAGAAGGTTGTGAAGTGCATGAGCTGCAGCATAAACAGCAAGGTAGACATTATATGTCACCCTTAGCTCGGAGGTTTCAGTAAAAGGATGCTGTGCTCCCTTCAGAGACTCTGTGCCATTGCACAGAGGTAGAGAAGCTTGTTGAGGTGACCCATTTGCAAGAGAAGGTGGTGAAGAGGCATATGAAGAGAAATTTGTGGGCCCAGGACTACAACCAAACACCTTCTGCCAAAACTCTCTTAAAAACTTGTCATTGGACGATGAGATGGGTTCAGATTTCTCAGAAAATGTTCAAAGCCAGGAATACTTGAACTTCTAATGGCAACACCAAGAACACCATTTGCCACTTTACTTGTGACCGAGTTTTGGAGAAGATCACCACTGGTGCTCCAAGCCTCACTGGCCAGAAACTGTCTGTCAGTCACCTAGTGATGAAAGCACAATTTGAAAAAAAAATTCAAAAGCTATTATTTTTCTCAAATTAATGTCGATATTCACAGATTCAGTATTAAATTTTATTATGGTTTCTTACATTTATCTTGTCTAGTTGCAGAAACAGTTCCCTCAAATCTGTATACCAGGTAAAGACAAGAATCACCCTTGCAGTCGAGGCCTGGATTGTAAGTGCTGCTCGTCTGACCTCACTCACAATATCTTCCCTGTTGAGCGTCTCTACAAATTGCAGACACACCCCTGCACCTTCAATCTCCTCCTGAAATATCTGATATATACAGTTAAAGTTAAAAAAGATGAATGATTATATGAATGAAAAGTTTTTACATATTGTATCTAATCTCCATCCATCTATTATCTATACCCACTTATTACTATTTAGAGTCACAGGGATCTGCTGGAGCCTATCCCAGCTCTCTTTGGGTGAAAGGCAGGGGTACACCCTGGACAGGTCACCAATCCTTGTATCTCATCTCAAATAAGAAATGGAAAAACAAATGGAAAAAACCTTTATTGCTGAAAGGCCATAATTATTGTTTGAGACCACGGCTCCAATCCAGGTCCAATTGAAGTGAATGACAAGCTGGGCAATGGCCCGGGCTTGGTAAAAATCACTTGGAATGGTCCTGAAGAAGTTAGGAAATTCTAGCCTGTCACTTAGACAGGAACAGCTAGCTGCGTAGCTCATCTAAAAGACAAAATCATTGAAACAAATATATTCTGAAAAACGTTATAATCCATTCCTTTTAGTTTTTTTATGATAAGTATTGTGTTGAGAGTAGTGAGAAAATGAGTGACAATATAGAAGTAGTGAGTAGTATTTATGCATCATTATGTAAATCTCATTTTCTAAATCCCATTCCCATTAGTAATTCAATCATTTTCATCAAGGTGTTTATATTTAAACTGGCACACTCACTAAAGGTACAGAGAGGGGACCCAGGATCTTGGAAAGTATCTGGGCTGTTACAGATGAGTCACCACCAATGATCAAAGGAACAGGCAGAGCACCTGATGAAAAAAAAAAATGATTTAGATAAAAAATATTCCTTGCTTCCATTCAGTACATCATTGAACACATCACTGTAGTGTTAATCCTGTAGTAATTTTTGTTATCATTAATAGAAACAAGGATGTACATCAGGTCTAAAAAAGCTACAGTACCTCTGCCTTCTCCAGCTTCCTCTCCATATCCAGCAGAGTCATCTGGCAGAGCTGCTGAGTTACAGCTGCTGCTGTTTCCTCCAACCAGGGACAGTGCTGCCTGCACAGCCCAGAGGGGAAAGGCACAGCTATCGTAAATATGGTAGCCCAGCTTTACACCTGGCAGCAGCATCGTACTATGATTGATTTCCTCCAGCGCAAACACCATAGCATATACATACTGCAATGGAGTATCTTCCAAACTGACACCACAAAAGAAGAAGGAGTGAGGAAATATCAGTCAAATTGCTGTAGTGATTTTTAAAGTGACTATAATAATTTATAAATTCTATTGATATAGATAATCACTTTAAGTTATCAATGGATGGTCAAATATAACTAGAAGAAACAAAAAATCTATATGTGAAAGTGAACGAACAACTGATTTTTAACTCCAAAAGAAAAAAAAAGATACAGTTAATAATGTTTGAAACATAAATACATATGATTGAGTATTTAGAGTAAACATTACAGTTTGGAGTTTTACCCAGTGCAAGATTTGTAGTGTGGCAGCTGACTGAAGTCATGATCTATGGTTGGGG
The DNA here is from genome assembly GCF_900324485.2 of Mastacembelus armatus. NCBI lineage: Eukaryota > Metazoa > Chordata > Actinopteri > Synbranchiformes > Mastacembelidae > Mastacembelus > Mastacembelus armatus. Next base: position 12,395,076 of record NC_046645.1, read on the forward strand.
GCATGTTATAAATATTAAAAAGCCCACCAATAACTATATCTCCATCCTGGAACAGACCCTGGTCACTCGGTGTACCCCACTGAGAACAAGTTACAGTCTGAACCACCTGCAGTCCCACCCTGAGCCCCAGCTGTCCACCCACAAGCCACACAAGCAGCAGGGAAGGAACTGAGGAGGGCCACAGCGTGGACAGCCAGGAGAACCAAGACATGGATGCAGCTGAAAATTTGAAATATGTAAAATACACACAGATAGCTTTTCATTGACACATATAGCAAATCAGTGAAATAAAGACAGAACCTTGAATAATTAAAATCAAGAAACATTGATAGTTCTGTCTGTAAAATAATTTTGCTGAGAAAATACAATGGAACACACACAACAGAACAATACAACCTGCACTAATAGCTGGCAAGGTATCTCAGCTCTGACCTACCCTCCTCCTGCTCTGAACATGTATATGAATATGTTGATTTGGCTATTTATAACAACTGTAAAGCCCTTGGTGAACCAATAGTAAACACAATGACAGTATACGAAATCATCCCACTGGAAGGTGAGGGCAAATTAACAACAAAATGAAAAGTATGATATAGACACTGGAGTATTTACCTGGAGGGTAGTGACCATAGATATTGCTACAGCACTGTAAATATTGTACTATACAAATGTTTATGTTCATGTAGCTTCAACTTGTTGAACAGAAAATAGAAAATTTTCAAACAGATTAGTAGATAACATTGCAGATGTTAGCAGTTTTTCCAAAATGAACTAACTAAAAGAGGTTCATAGACATCCATCCATCCATCCATCATCTATACCCACTTATTCCTATTTAGGGTCACAGGGATCTGCTGGAGCCTATCCCAGCTCTCTTTGGGTGGAAGGCAGGGGTACACCCTGGACAGGTCACCAGTCCATCACAGGGCCATATAGAGACAAACAACCACACACACTCACACTCACTCCTATGAGCAATTTTAGAGTCACTGATCAACCTGACATGCATGTTCTTGGACTGTGGGAGGAACTCGGAGTACCTGGAGAAAACCCAAGCAACCACAGGGAGAACATGCAAACTGAAGAGAACATGCTGTGGTCTGTTCTTTGGTCCACGAGCAACTGAGCATTGTTATGTGATGCTTCCTTCTCTCAGATGCTCTTGCAGTATTGTTCAGTCACCAGTGGGTCTGCTTTTAGATTATAATCCAATGACAGTACTCTTTGAATGGCCCAGTGAAGAAAATCTGGTTTATTCTTCTTGCTTCTATTTCTATCGTTCAGGTTTAGATATTTTATCACACAACCCCATCAGGTGCCTGATTGATCCCAGGTTCATAGTGCATCCCACTCTGCAGGACAACAAGCTCATAAAGTACCCAAAATAGTTAATGAAGAACTATTTTCAAGGGCAAGAAGAACTAGGAGTCCTACAGCAGATGGTCTGACCCCCACAGAGCCCAAATCTGGGCAGTGTGGAGTCAGCCTGGGATTAAATGAAGAGACAGAAGACACTGGGACAGCCTGAATCTACAGAACTACAGCAGCTTCTCCAAGGTGCTGCAAATCACTAGGAGAAACTGTGTGCAGGTCCAACCAGAGAGAACTGATGCTGGTTTAAGGGCATAGGGAAGTGCTACAAATACTGATTAGATTTAGGTTTGGTTTCATTTACAGCACTTTGTATTAATTAAGTGAATAATATATATATATATATATATATATATATATATATATATATATAAAGCCTGCCTTCAGTTTTCTAATGGATGTAAATAATTTTAATATTGCACCTTAGCGCTCCAGTTCACTGATAATACTTTTATTAAACACACAGTGAAAACAGCAGGCTACAGAATGCAATTGTGAGAATCAGAAACTAAGTCAGTCTAAACAGCAGTGAGAGGTTTGCAATAAGTCCAAGATGAGTGATCAATTCAGGGGATGTGCCGAGAGGCAGAATATAGGGGCAGGCAGAGTCTAAACATAAGGAAAACACAAGAAACACAGGGAAGAATGCTCAGGCTACAGGGAGTACAAAAGATCAGTATACCATATATGTTTAAATGTGGCAGCTAATCATGTATGTGGAGAGGTGTGGTGGGAGAGTCATGACTGGATGATGAGGAATAAGTAGCAGGTGTCCATGGCAGAGCAGGAGGGAAAATATGGGAAAGTCCAGAAAGTACCAGGGCCAAAAACATATGGAACAAAGACTGTTACAGACAAAAATTTGAAATAATATATATATATATTTATATCTCAGAATTTTAATATTAGAAATTATTAAAGATTTTTTTTTAATTTCTATTATACATAACAAAATATATACAATGAATGAAAACAGGTTTACAAAAATAAAAAAAAAAACTAAGAAACTCCCAAAATTATTCTACAGTGAATGTCGGTTGTGTGTGATGAGCTGTGTACTGTACATTTGTATGTATGCTACTTTGCCATCAGATGTTTCTTGGTGTTTTTCTCTGGCCTTAAAAGAATAATAAAACATTTTGGAGTGAAAATACAAAAGAGTAAACCATAGCTAGAGGCTAGGATTGCAAAAATCTCCACAGCAACAGTGTATTTTCCAGGAGAGCTAACATAAGCAGGGACAAAGGCCACCCAGACAGCACAGAAGATCAGCATGCTGAACGTGATCAGTTTGGCCTCATTGAAATTATCTGGGAGTTTCCGAGCAAGAAAGGCCAAGAGAAGACAGGAACAGGAAAGCAGGCCAATGTAGCCCAGTACCAGTGAGAAGCCCACCACAGAGGCCATGGCACACTCCAAGGTGACCTTTGACCCTTGGAAACCCAGATCACGTTGAAGCACTGGAGGACTAAGGGAGAGCCATGTGGAACAGATGATAATCTGAATAAGAATAAAATGTAATTTGATTAATTTAATATATATTGAACTAAATTTGATTTTAATTTTAAGGAATACAAAGTTCATATGTAGTACCTGTATACAAGTAAGAATGCAGACACTTCCTCTTTGCTGGCCTGGACCAAACCATCTAATAAAGGCTTCAGCACCAGGCCGAGCTGAGCGGAATGCTGCAAGAACCACTATGGTTTTGACTTGGAGGCAGGAAACACAAAGAACAAAGCTGATCCCAAAGGCTGCCTGCTGGAACCGACAAGACCAGACTGATGGACGACCAATGAACACCAGTGAGCACAGGAAGCAGAGCTTCAGTGACAGAAGAAGCAGGAAGCTCAGTTCTGAGTTGTTGGCTCGTACCTTAAAATAAGAAGTCCTATTTATTTATAACAAAGACAAGCACTTTAACAACCAAACATAGAATAATTCAGTGCAGTACATTTTACACTGTAGGCCTATGATGTAAAGCTATAGGACAGTTTTGTTAACAGTGAGCTAGTCTCTTACCATAGGTGTTTGACGGTAGTACAGAAAGACCACAAACACAGCTGTTGTCAACATGGCGCCAAATACAGCTGCTGTAGTCAGAGTAATGCCCAAAGTTTCATTGAAGGAAAGGAAGTCCAGCTGACGAGGGATGCAAGCGGTTCGGTTAGCATTGGACCAGAACTCAGATGGACAACGCTCACAGTGAGGAGAACCTGTGAGTAAAAAGAGTGGCTGAGGGTAGCTGGAGATGAAAGAATACTCAAACAATTACAGGGATAGTGCAGATTAGCTAAGGCAGGCGTGTGTCATGAGTTAGGTAACATATTGGAAAATAGGAGACATAAGTTTGTGATGTTTAACATTGAAATTTCCTCACCAGTTTTATTGCTAATCTCCCCTTCAGCACATGGGATACAGTCAAAGCAGCAGACAGGTTCCCCTTTCCTGTTGGCCATTCGAGTCCCTGGGGGGCAGCTCTCACTGCAAACTGAAACTGGCACCTAAACAATAAGCCAGTTAATGTTCTACCAAAATATCAATTCCTAAAAAGTGTTATTACTGATGTATGACTGAATGAATACCTGATTGGACCCACTGCTCCACTGAATAGCCGACTCATTAAGGTGGATGTCAAACCCATCCACATGGCCAACCAAAACGAGTTTGAGTGACCCCTCAGGAGTCTTCTGCCAGTTCACAAGGTCGTACTTTGCTGGAATGTCAGCCCCTTGGAAATAAAACCCTTCCCCTTGTGGTGTGGTGAAGTTCAAGTTGCTCAAATACTGTATTAACTGAAAGTATTAAAATGTTAAATTATTATTATTATTATTATTATTTACCTAAAAGATGATTAACAGTGCTAGTACAGTTACTTATGTGATAAACCTGCTTAAGATCCTAATTGAAATATGAATCCTCTAGACATTTTCAAACATAAATTATGAAAGTGAAAGTAGCATCTGTTGAAATGTACTGTAACTGTGTTTACCTCTATGGGTTTGATGTGTTTTGGTAACGAGCAGATCAAGTTGTTTCCAGGAGGACTGTCTCTGTTGGGACATGACAGAAGGTTGTGAAGTGCATGAGCTGCAGCATAAACAGCAAGGTAGACATTATATGTCACCCTTAGCTCGGAGGTTTCAGTAAAAGGATGCTGTGCTCCCTTCAGAGACTCTGTGCCATTGCACAGAGGTAGAGAAGCTTGTTGAGGTGACCCATTTGCAAGAGAAGGTGGTGAAGAGGCATATGAAGAGAAATTTGTGGGCCCAGGACTACAACCAAACACCTTCTGCCAAAACTCTCTTAAAAACTTGTCATTGGGACGATGAGATGGGTTCAGATTTCTCAGAAAATGTTCAAAGCCAGGAATAGTTGAACTTCTAATGGCAACACCAAGAACACCATTTGCCACTTTACTTGTGACAGGGTTTTGGAGAAGATCACCACTGGTGCTCCAAGCCTCACTGGCCAGAAACTGTCTGTCAGTCACCTAGTGATGAAAGCACAATTTGAAAAAAAAATTCTAAAGCTATTATTTTTCTCAAATTTCTGTCGATATTCACAGATTCAGTATTAAATTTTATTATGGTTTCTTACATTTATCTTGTCTAGTTGCAGAAACAGTTCCCTCAAACCTGTATACCAGGTAAAGACAAGAATCACCCTTGCAGTCGAGGCCTGGATTGTCAGTGCTGCTCGTCTGACCTCACTCACAATATCTTCCCTGTTGAGCGTCTCTACAAATTGCAGACACACCCCTGCACCTTCAATCTCCTCCTGAAATATCTGATATATACAGTTAAAGTTAAAAAAGATGAATGATTATATGAATGAAAAGTTTTTACATATTGTATCTAATCTCCATCCATCTATTATCTATACCCACTTATTACTATTTAGAGTCACAGGGATCTGCTGGAGCCTATCCCAGCTCTCTTTGGGTGAAAGGCAGGGGTACACCCTGGACAGGTCACCAATCCTTGTATCTCATCTCAAATAAGAAATGGAAAAACAAATGGAAAATACCTTTATTGCTGAAAGGCCATAATTATTGTTTGTGACCACGGCTCCAATCCAGGTCCAATTGAATTGAATGACAAGCTGGGCAATGGCCCGGGCTTGGTAAAAATCACTTGGAATGGTCCTGAAGAAGTTAGGAAATTCTAGCCTGTCACTTAGACAGGAACAGCTAGCTGCGTAGCTCATCTAAAAGACAAAATCATTGAAACAAATATATTCTGAAAAACGTTATAATCCATTCCTTTTAGTTTTTTTATGATAAGTATTGTGTTGAGAGTAGTGAGAAAATGAGTGACAATATAGAAGTAGTGAGTAGTATTTATGCATCATTATGTAAATCTCATTTTCTAAATCCCATTCCCATTAGTAATTCAATCATTTTCATCAAGGTGTTTATATTTAAACTGGCACACTCACTAAAGGTACAGAGAGGGGCCCCAGGATCTTGGAAAGTATCTGGGCTGTTACAGATGAGTCACCACCAATGATCAAAGGAACAGGCAGAGCACCTGATGAAAAAAAAAATGATTTAGATAAAAAATATTCCTTGCTTCCATTCAGTACATCATTGAACACATCACTGTAGTGTTAATCCTGTAGTAATTTTTGTTATCATTAATAGAAACAAGGATGTACATCAGGTCTAAAAAAGCTACAGTACCTCTGCCTTCTCCAGCTTCCTCTCCATATCCAGCAGAGTCATCTGGCAGAGCTGCTGAGTTACAGCTGCTGCTGTTTCCTCCAACCAGGGACAGTGCTGCCTGCACAGCCCAGAGGGGAAAGGCACAGCTATCGTAAATATGGTAGCCCAGCTTTACACCTGGCAGCAGCATCGTACTATGATTGATTTCCTCCAGCGCAAACACCATAGCATATACATACTGCAATGGAGTATCTTCCAAACTGACACCACAAAAGAAGAAGGAGTGAGGAAATATCAGTCAAATTGCTGTAGTGATTTTTAAAGTGACTATAATAATTTATAAATTCTATTGATATAGATAATCACTTTAAGTTATCAATGGATGGTCAAATATAACTAGAAGAAACAAAAAATCTATATGTGAAAGTGAACGAACGACTGATTTTTAACTCCAAAAGAAAAAATAAAGATACAGTTAATAATGTTTGAAACATAAATACATATGATTGAGTATTTAGAGTAAACATTACAGTTTGGAGTTTTACCCAGTGCAAGATTTGTAGTGTGGCAGCTGACTGAAGTCATGATCTATGGTTGGGGGCATGTTATAAATATTAAAAAGCCCACCAATAACTATATCTCCATCCTGGAACAGACCCTGGTCACTCGGTGTACCCCACTGAGAACAAGTTACAGTCTGAACCACCTGCAGTCCCACCCTGAGCCCCAGCTGTCTACCTACAAGCCACACAAGCAGCAGGGAAGGAACTGAGGAGGGCCACAGCGTGGACAGCCAGGAGAACCAAGACATGGATGCAGCTGAAAATTTGAAATATGTAAAATACACACAGATAGCTTTTCATTGACACATATAGCAAATCAGTGAAATAAAAACAGAACCTTGAATAATTAAAATCAAGAAACATTGATAGTTCTGTCTGTAAAATAATTTTGCTGAGAAAATACAATGGAACACACACAACAGAACAATACAACCTGCACTAATAGCTGGCAAGGTATCTCAGCTCTGACCTACCCTCCTCCTGCTCTGAACATGTATATGAATATGTTGATTTGGCTATTTATAACAACTGTAAAGCCCTTGGTGAACCAATAGTAAACACAATGACAGTATACGAAATCATCCCACTGGAAGGTGAGGGCAAATTAACAACAAAATGAAAAGTATGATATAGACACTGGAGTATTTACCTGGAGGGTAGTGACCATAGATATTGCTACAGCACTGTAAATATTGTACTATACAAATGTTTATGTTCATGTAGCTTCAACTTGTTGAACAGAAAATAGAAAATTTTCAAACAGATTAGTAGATAACATTGCAGATGTTAGCAGTTTTTCCAAAATGAACTAACTAAAAGAGGTTCATAGACATCCATCCATCCATCCATCATCTATACCCACTTATTCCTATTTAGGGTCACAGGGATCTGCTGGAGCCTATCCCAGCTCTCTTTGGGTGGAAGGCAGGGGTACACCCTGGACAGGTCACCAGTCCATCACAGGGCCATATAGAGACAAACAACCACACACACTCACACTCACTCCTATGAGCAATTTTAGAGTCACTGATCAACCTGACATGCATGTTCTTGGACTGTGGGAGGAACTCGGAGAACCTGGAGAAAACCCAAGCAACCACAGGGAGAACATGCAAACTCCACACAGAAAGGCCAGATCGCAAACCCACGACCTTCTTGCTGTGAGGCAACAGTGCTAACCACTCATCCACCATGCTGCCCCAGTTCATGAATATTTAGAAAACAAAATTGTAGAAAAAAGAAACTTGGGACTTCATTGGGACAGCCCATTTGCATTCATTGAAATTATTTCTATTGTGCATGCAAAAGATCAAATAAAGCAAATGGCAAGAAAGAAGAACCAACCAAGACCTGAGCTAACTTTTGAAAGACCTATATGTCAATAAAAATAGTTAAGAAAGCAACATTCAAAGTTTCCTTAAAGGGTTTTTTTTTTACATCTTTGAAGAACTGTCAGGAATGCAATGTGGTATCAGATTACTATTTTTCTGTAATATACTGACTTGCATGCAATTAATAGTCTTTCCTTTAGCCACTACCAGGGTAGTAAAGCCATGATCTTTAAGAGTCACTTTTCCAACTATCCCTGCCTTACCCACTGATGATTACCCAGATCAGGTGTGTGTAGTCAGTCAGAAGCAGGTAAATACCACCTCAGATGAGGGTGGATTTGGGGAAGATTAGTTGAACTGTTATCTTCCAGTTTGGGGAACAACCTAATCAACTCTCGAATTGTTTCATGGGTAATAAGTGGATGATGTAGGGGAGAAATTCTAAGCCATAGCCGAATGTCCCCTGAAGCCCTGTGCCCACACTTAAAACTACACTTGTTGAGTGAAAATATGGCACTTGAGTTCAGGAAGAGTTCAAATGAGGATGAGAAGTCCTGGGCAAAAATGTCACATTTTTTGTAGTAAATTGGGCTCTAATGCACACACACACACACACACACACACACACACACACACACGCACGCACGCACACACACACACACACACACACACACACACACACAGATCCTCAGTTAAGACATAATGGGTACACTGGCATGACCACATCGGGAGAATCCTCAGTACCACACTGAGGTCCACTAGCAGCAGACTTAGATGTAGCAGGGGACTTAGGTGAGCTAGGTGAACTGCAGCCCCTGCCTATCTAGGAGCCACTGGCTGGACTTGAGAACGGGAACAGAAATGACTGGACCAGAGACAGTAACTGGACTAGCTGGACTAGAGAGCGTAAATGGCCAGGCTGCACTGGAGTCTGGGGCTGGGCCAGTTGAGCTGGGTGCTGATTGATAATCTGAACAATTATTTCTTTAAATAAATAGATCACCCTTGACCCTAAATAGGAATAAGTGGGTGTAGATTCTGAGTGAATCAATCAACAAATAGATCATTATGATAGTAGTTGTTTACTTCAACCCTAACCTGAAATGATGGAGCTTGTGTTCCCTGTGGAGTGCTAACCACAGACTAGAGAAATCTGATCCTGAGCTATTGCAAGCTCCTATGGGAGGCCTCAAAGAATAATTGCATTTGCTGATAAACAGTCTGTGGCTACTTATATATACATATCTGTGTTCTATAACAGCCAAGACATTATGGTGGTCCATAGTGGGCATTTTCACTGTAAATGTGATCTTTTGATTCAAATCCCTTCACAACTGACTAAAGAGGCTATCAGTCAGTGGTTAATCCTAAGGCACCACAGCCCTCATCAAGACCGCCAAAGCAGTTTTCTTTTTTCTCAGCCATCATAATTTTGAATTCAATACATATATGAAAACTGTGTTATAATGAATTATTTGCCCTCAAATGTCAAAAGAACTCGAATTTGGATTGAAGCCTTACCATGACATTTTCCCACTATCAGGGCTTAATTATTAAGTACAATCAGATGCAAATTGCTGACAGAGCTTTAGTTTTCACTAAATGGCGATGATGCAAAGCAAAACACAAAGACAAAATCTGGGAACCATAATATATGTTTTTTCTTTTATTTATGTTGATTTACATAGTTATCGCCTTGATGCTGCACAAGGCTTGTGATATTAGTAATAGTTGTAAACAATTAATGAAAATGGGCGGGTTTTCAATTTTTATTAATATATATAATGGAAATATATATCAATTGCTGTTTTTTTGTTTGTTTTTGTAACAAACTTTGTGTAAAGTCTGTGTAAAAACATCTGATGTTACATGCTCAAAAAAATCAATGTATGCAGATAGAATTTCATGACTTGCAATGTCTGTTATATTAAAATTACTCTGATATTTGGAAAGAATGTATTGCTGATTTTCATTGCTACCTGGCCATCAGGTTCTTCTTTGTGTTTTTCTCAGGCCGCAAAAGAATGATGAAACACTTTGGAGCAAAGATGCAGAACAGTAAACCATAGCTAGAGGCAAGAATTGCAAATATCTCCACAGCAACTGCATATTTTCCAGGTGAGCTAACATAAGCAGGAACAAATGCTACCCAGACAGCACAAAAGATCAGCATGCTGAAGGTGATCAGTTTGGCCTCATTAAAATTATCAGGGAGTTTCCGAGCAAGAAAGGCTAAAAGTAGACTTGTGCAGGCCAGCAGGCCTATGTAGCCCAAAACCAGTGAGAAGCCCACCACAGAGGCCATGGCACACTTCAGGGTGACTTTTAACCCTGGGATATCCAAGTCAGGTTGAGGCACTGGGGGACTGAGCGATAGCCAAATAATACAGATGATAACCTTGATGAAAAAAAAAGCATTGCATAAAGTCAGGTTAAAGTATGTTAAATGATATAATTATTAATAACTTTGTGATTTAAAAAGGTGCATCTGCAACTCTAACCTGTATACAGGTAAAGAGGCAGACACTTCCTCTTTGCTGGCCTGGACCAAACCACTTCATCAGGCCTTCAGCACCAGGCCGAGCCGAGCGGAATGCTGCAAGAACCACTATGGTTTTGACTTGGAGGCAGGAAACACAGAGAACAAAGCTGATCCCAAAGGCTGCCTGCTGGAACCGACAAGACCAGACTGATGGACGACCAATGAACACCAGTGAGCACAGGAAGCAGAGCTTCAGTGACAGAAGAAGCAGGAAGCTCAGTTCTGAGTTGTTGGCTCGTACCTTAAGGTGAATCAGATTAACAGACAGATACTAAACTTTTTTTCATAGACAAAATAATGTCAGACATATATGTGAAAGAATCAGTGAAACATACAACATCCTCTCTCTTAGATTCTGCTGGGTTCTTACCATAGGTGTTTGACGGTAGTACAGAAAGACCACAAACACAGCTGTTGTCACCATGGCACCAGATACAGCTGCTGTAGTCAGAGTAATGCCCAGAGTTTCATTGAAGGAAAGGAAGTCCAGCTGACGAGGGATGCAAGCGGTTCGGTTAGCATTGGACCAGAACTCAGATGGACAACGCTCACAGTGAGGAGAACCTGTGTGAGATGAAGACACACAAAAAGTTGAATTCAGGGAATTTTATAAACTCATTGTTACTGCAAATTGGAAGATTGTGATGCTGTGCTGCTCTGACAGGATAAAATATTCATGGGACTATCTTCTCTCTCCTCACCAGTTTTATTGCTGATTTCCCCCGCAGAACATGTGATACAGTCAAAGCAGCAGACAGGTTCCCCTTTCATGGTGGCCATTCGAGTCCCTGGGGGGCAGCTCTCACTGCAAACTGAAACTGGCACCTACAACAACAAACATATTCTCAAAATACACTACATATTGTGAGCCATCATGGTTAATATTTTATTCTGAAGACATTTTGGTATTGACCTAAATCTGATTCTTTCTTCATAAATACCTGATTGGACCCACTGCTCCATTGAATAGCCGACTCATTAAGGTGGATGTCAAACCCATCCACATGGCCAACCAAAACGAGTTTGAGTGACCCCTCAGGAGTCTTCTGCCAGTTCACAAGGTCGTACTTTGCTGGAATGTCAGCCCCTTGGAAATAAAACCCTTCCCCTTGTGGTGTGGTGAAGTTCAAGTTGCCCAAATGCTGCATTAACTGAAAGCATCAGACATTGTCAAACATAAATTATGAAAGTGTTAGAAAAGTGTAGCATCTGTTGAAATGTACTGTAACTGTGTTTACCTCTATGGGTTTGATGTGTTTTGGTAACGAGCAGATCAAGTTGTTTCCAGGAGGACTGTCTCTGTTGGGACATGACAGAAGGTTGTGAAGTGCATGAGCTGCAGCATAAACAGCAAGGTAGACATTATATGTCACCCTTAGCTCGGAGGTTTCAGTAAAAGGATGCTGTGCTCCCTTCAGAGACTCTGTGCCATTGCACAGAGGTAGAGAAGCTTGTTGAGGTGACCCATTTGCAAGAGAAGGTGGTGAAGAGGCATATGAAGAGAAATTTGTGGGCCCAGGACTACAACCAAACACCTTCTGCCAAAACTCTCTTAAAAACTTGTCACTGGGACAATGAGATGGGTTCAGATTTCTCAGAAAATGTTCAAAGCCAGGAATACTTGAACTTCTAATGGCAACACCAAGAACACCATTTGCCACTTTACTTGTGACAGGGTTTTGGAGAAGATCACCACTGGTGCTCCAAGCTTCACTGGCCAGAAACTGTCTGTCAGTCACCTAGTGATAACAACACAATTTGAAAAAAAATTCATGAGAAAAAAAGATATTATTTTTCTCAAATTTCTGTCGATATTCACAGATTCAGTATTAAATTTTATTATGGTTTCTTACATTTATCTTGTCTAGTTGCAGAAACAGTTCCCTCACATCTGTATACCAGGTAAAGACAAGAATCACCCTTGCAGTCGAGGCCTGGATTGTAAGTGCTGCTCGTCTGACCTCACTCACTATGTTTTCCCTGTTGAGCGTTTCTACAAATGCCAGACACACCCCTGCCTCTTGAGTTTCCTCCTGAAATATCTGATATATACAGTTGGAAGTAACAAATTGATTATATGAATGTGCTGTATTTAAATATCCATTGGTCACAGGGAGGGCGGAGAAGATTTCTGCAGACCTTGGTCACAAACTGCTTGAACTTCTTACATGATTCTGATTTTGTATTACAAGAAAATTACCTTTACAAAATTGTAGTTTTCTTGTATAGGTATACTTAACATTACTCAGCAAATATGAAATCAACAAATACAGAGCACCTTTATTGCAGTTAATCCATAATCACTGTTTTCCAGCACGGCTCCAATCCAGGTCCAATTGAAGTGAATGATAAGCTGGGCAATGGCCCGGGCTTGATAAATATCACTGGGAATTGTCCTGAAGAAGTTAGGAAACTGGGACCTATCACTTAGACAGGGGCAGCTAGCTGTGTAGCTCATCTAAAAGACAAAAACACATACATTCATATAATGAAGATAGTTATAATAAAGATTTTTATGTTGCATTGTCATAATAAGAGTATGTTCACTGCTGCAGTCTGCAGTATTTTATTTAGAATTATATATGTATGTAATTCAGAATTTTAATGTAACTCACTAAAGGTACAGAGAGGGGCCCCAGGATTCTGGAAAGTATCTGAGCTGTTATAGATGAGTCACCACCAATGATCAAAGGAATAGACTGAGCACCTGATAAAATGAAGTGACTTAAATAAAAATATTGTTTGCTTCTGTTAAAAAAACATCAATGTAATGCTGTCATGATTTTAGTTATTTTTAGTAGAAACAAGGATGTACATCAGGTCCAAAACAGCTACATTTAGTACCTCTGCCTTCTCCAGCTTCCTCTCCATATCCAGCAGAGTTACAGCTGCTGCTGTTTCCTCCAACTAGGGACAGTGCTGCCTGCACAGCCCAGAGGGGAAAGGCACAGCTATCGTAAATATGGTAGCCCAGCTTTACACCTGGCAGCAGCATCGTACTATGATTGATTTCCTCCAGCGCAAACACCATAGCATATACATACTGCAATGGAAGGTCTTCTAATCTGACACGACAAGAGAGAAGAAGTGAGAGGAAATATCAGTTTCTAATCTATAATAATTTCTGAATTCTATTCATGCAGATAATCACTTTCTATCATCAATGGAGGTATGGGGGGTGAATTATAATAACAAGAAGCAAAATTCCATACATAATATACATAGAGAGAGAGAGAGTAATTGAATGCATGATTGACAAAACATTACTTTACCCAGTGCAAGATTTGTAGTGTGGCAGCTGAGTGAAATCATGATTTATAGCTGGAGGCTTGTTATAAATATTAAAAAGCCCACCAATAACTATATCTCCATCCTGGAACAGACCCTGGTCACTCGGTGTACCCCACTGAGAACAAGTTACAGTCTGAACCACCTGCAGTCCCACCCTGAGCCCCAGCTGTCTACCCACAAGCCCCACAAGCAGCAGGGAAGGGACTGAGGAGGGCCACAGCGTGGACAGCCAGGAGAACCAGGACATGGATGCAGTTATCTTATAATCTTTAGATATGTAAAATACACACAGTTTAGTACACATAGTTTTCACTGACACAACATAGGTAATAAAAAGGTAAAATAAATTGAATACTAATCACACTTAACACTTCCTTAAATTAAAATTCAAGAGCCATTCATAGTTCTGTCTGTAAAATAGTTTTGCTGACAAAATACAATACAAAGCACAAAACAGGACAATACAAGCTGCACTAATGGCTAATAGAGACTGAGCGATAGCCAAATAACACATATGATGACCTTGATGAAAAAAAAACACAATTTCAGGTTAAAGTATGTAAAATCATGTAATTATTAATAAGTTTGTGATTAAAAAGCGTATCTGCAACTCTAATACACTAAGACTAATAGCTGCCAAGGTATTTAGACTCTAGACATACCCTCCTCCTGCTATACACAGCACAGGTGATGCTTTGGCTATTTATAACACTTGTAAAGCCCTTGGTGAAATGACAGTAAACAGAGTAACACTGCATCCAATCAATTCTTTCGAAGAATTGATTGGATGCATATTAACATAATGATTAGTATGTGATCTAGACACTACAATATTCACCTTTTGGGCGGTGACTACAGTTATACCTGTAGAGTTTCATTTTCATTCTGAACATTTAGCTAATAAATCAATCTGCACTGACTGATAAAAAAATCAGAGAGAAATCATTGTCTTTATAAGTCAAGGGTGTAACAATGAAAGTAGAAGTAGGATCAGGTCCAAAGCGGTAAACATGTGGTACAAAGTGGCTCACTTAATAAGACTATTACACAAAAAAAAAAACATGAACCCAAAAAATGAAACATACAAAAATGATTAAAAAGTGGTCCTGTAAAATATGTTTTCAATTCAGATTTAAAAGAAGAGAGAGGAATGCCAGAAGAGCCTGTGAAATCTAGGGGTAGTAAGTAAAGTCAGGTCAAAGATAAGATGAGTCAAATAAGATGAGTCGTCTTCTATGGCACAGTAAGTCTCTAATATAGTATGGAGCTAGGTCACATGTAGCCTAAAAAAATAATCAGTAAAATTATTAAATTTAAGGGAATGATTCCATCATTATTTACTTCTATGCCTATGGCTTAGGTTCTATGACGTCTGCAGGAAGATGCTGCACATGTTTTTCCCAAACTACAGTAGCAAGTGTGATGCTTTATCTGCTGGGGAGGAAGCATAAAGCAGAAGGATGCAAGGCGGCTGGATAAACTGGTGCATAAAGCTGGTTCAGTGAGTGGAATGAGGCTGGACTCACTGGAGGCTGTGGTGGAGCTATGCACACAGAAAAAGGTAGAGGTGTGATCAGTAATAAAGGAACAAACTTGTGTAGATGACTTGTTTTACTGAGGCCTCTCCGGGGTGATTAAAAATGAATTAGCAGGTCAGTCTCTCAGAAATAAATGAATTTCTGTCCCTGGCACTTCAAATAGGCCAATGAACATTAGTTGGAGAGTGCTCAGGAGTGTTCTGTAGCTACCTGGGCTCAAGAAGCTGCGCCACTTGCTATTATGCCACCGGCAGTAAGCAGCACAACAACAAGAGAAGTGCCTATGCAAGTGGTACCTTTCTGGTTAACCCTGGCATACCGTTGGCAGTGGAGAGAAGCTAACCTCTGTCTATACTGCCGGCAAGAAGGTAATTATGCCCATGAATGTCCAGCAAAAGGATGGACTCACCAGGAGGGAATCATCATGAGAAGATTCATTAGAAGTTTCATGTTATCAAGTCCTCAAGTCCATCCTTGGGTTTCCAAGGTTTAGTTAATAAAACCCCCAAATTAACTGGGAAATGGGGGAGGTGGCTGTCTTGTTTACTATCCTGTCTAAAAGAAGCCATGGGTTCACCAGTCTCCAGCCAAACCTTGTGGACTCAAGAACTAAATGAAATCATGATCTAGAATTGATATTCCCTACCTTTGCTCTCTACAGCACTTGAGTCTCCCCAAGATGCACAGATCTTCCCTAAACGTGATCTGCACCTACCACTTAGTTCATATCCAAGAAGGGGGTGAGTGGGAAACCACATTTACCACAACTAATGGCCACTACGACTATCTGATAATACCACTGGGCCTAACTAAAACCTGATTAATGCCATCCTAAGGAAGCCTGGTCACTGTGGCCTTCACATGATGCTCCAGCTCTTTCCTCTTTTGGAACAATCCAGATCTGTTGGTGCCCTCTGGTGTTCCTCCTGACCACATGTAAATATCATATCCTAGTTTCAGCAACCTGGATAAGGTATTGGATTGGTTTTCAAATGTGAAATAAGTGCTACAATTGGCTGAAGTTGAGGGATGAGATCATTAAAATGTTGGTGTTCAGCTACAAGCCTTGGTTTAGGAACTTAGTTATGGCAACAACATTTTTGAGATATTTTTTCATTCCTACCACTTCATTTGTTTCTTTATTTGATCTTCAGAGAAACATGCTCTTCTCTAACTTGCAGGATTAGTTAAGACTCCACTTGTAGACAAGAAATGCTGACATAATAAAACATTTAATATTCAATGGCGTTTTCCTGGCCCAGAGGACTACACTCATTAGTATAATAGTAAACTATGAATCAGTGGGTGTTTATTAACGAAAGAAAGATCCAACAGAAACGATATGTTATGTATCCATCCATCCATTTTTTGCCACTTGTCTGAAGTCTGTTCATGGTGGCAGCAGGTTCAGCAAAGTAATCCAGATGTTCATCTCTCCAGCAGTGGTTTCCAACTCCTCCTAGGGGACCAGTTTATAGGCTGGATGAGATAGTCTCTCCTGAGGATTCTGGGCCTACCTTGGGGCCTCCTACCAGTTTGACATGGAAATGGAGGTATTATCAACTACCTGAACCACCTAAGCTGGTTCCTTTATATTCAAATCAGAATCAGCTGTATAGGCTGTAGTATGACTACACAAGAAAGTTAACTCCTATACTGTGGTTCTCAATTTGCTTCATGATCAAAAGAACTAAAAAAAAACAGAAGAGACAAAAACCAAGCCATAATATAACAAATATATAAATATACCTCACAGAGAAAGATAAAAAAGCTTCACACAGCAGTTATAATATTTATAAATAAATTAGGACATTAGATATTGCACTGTGGACAATATTTCTCTAGAAGGATGTTTGCTCTGATATTCAAGGCTGAGGCACTGGGGGAAGCAAATGCAGTGCTAATTGTAGGATTATTTGAATGGCAAAGGAGACAAGATACAGTATATGCTAGCAGCCTTTACTGCAATGCAGAAAAACCCTTCATTAGAATGTGTTTGCTGATGAGAGGTCAAGCTGGCTGACCTTAGAGAACTATCTGGGCATCTCAACCAGTAAAACACAAAGCTTCCAGGCATGAATGTCAGCATTCTATAACAAGGCTTTGTAAGAGGGTTCTAAGGACATGTTCACACTGGCATCAGTCATAGTACAAACAGCTATGGAGGGCACTCATTTTCAATTGTGCGCTTATTTTCAGTTGCATTGATATTTGTATTCACTTTTTTCATGCCGATTGGTTTTCATTTTTAGTGCATCTTTTTTCACTTCAATTTTAGATAAAAGTTTATTTTTAAGCTCAATATCTGTTTTCTCTTGTATTTACAAGTTTTCATCCCTCCTTCTTGTTAGCTTGTCTGTAAAGAGTGATTACATCATGCTCGACCAAAGACAAATCTCTCTGGTGTTGCTGATTTGATGTAATTTTACAGTTTCAAATGACTTATTGAATAATTTCTTAATAGCTATTTGGTGAATAATATAGTTGTTCTACAAACAGGGAGCCAAGATGGTGACAAGAAAGAATAAACTTGGAAAAGACTTGTGAAGGAGAGGGGTCCACCTAGCTGAAACAGCACTGAGTGCATGCAGATGGACAAGAAAAAAATACGATACATGACTTACAAAGGTGTTTTGATCAATATTACTGTCATTTTTTATTAAAGTCACAGCATGATTTGGTCATTTTCATTGCTACCTGGCCATCAGGTTCTTCTTTGTGTTTTTCTCAGGCCGCAAAAGAATGATGAAACACTTTGGAGCAAAGATGCAGAACAGTAAACCATAGCTAGAGGCAAGAATTGCAAATATCTCCACAGCAACTGCATATTTTCCAGGTGAGCTAACATAAGCAGGAACAAATGCTACCCAGACAGCACAAAAGATCAGCATGCTGAAGGTGATCAGTTTGGCCTCATTAAAATTATCAGGGAGTTTCCGAGCAAGAAAGGCTAAAAGTAGACTTGTGCAGGCCAGCAGGCCTATGTAGCCCAAAACCAGTGAGAAGCCCACCACAGAGGCCATGGCACACTTCAGGGTGACTTTTAACCCTGGGATATCCAAGTCAGGTTGAGGCACTGGGGGACTGAGCGATAGCCAAATAATACAGATGATAACCTTGATGAAAAAAAAGCATCGCATAAAGTCAGGTTAAAGTATGTTAAATGATATAATTATTAATAACTTTGTGATTTAAAATGGTGCATCTGCAACTCTAACCTGTATACAGGTAAAGAGGCAGACACTTCCTCTTTGCTGGCCTGGACCAAACCACTTCATCAAGGCTTCAGCACCAGGCCGAGCTGAGCGGAATGCTGCAAGAACCACTATGGTTTTGACTTGGAGGCAGGAAACACAGAGAACAAAGCTGATCCCAAAGGCTGCCTGCTGGAACCGACAAGACCAGACTGATGGACGACCAATGAACACCAGTGAGCACAGGAAGCAGAGCTTCAGTGACAGAAGAAGCAGGAAGCTCAGTTCTGAGTTGTTGGCTCGTACCTTAAGGTGAATCAGATTAACAGACAGATACTAAACTTTTTTTATAGACAAAATAATGTCAGACATATATGTGAAAGAATCAGTGAAACATACAACATCCTCTCTCTTAGATTCTGCTGGGTTCTTACCATAGGTGTTTGACGGTAGTACAGAAAGACCACAAACACAGCTGTTGTCACCATGGCACCAGATACAGCTGCTGTAGTCAGAGTAATGCCCAAAGTTTCATTGAAGGAAAGGAAGTCCAGCTGACGAGGGATGCAAGCGGTTCGGTTAGCATTGGACCAGAACTCAGATGGACAACGTTCACACTGAGGAGAACCTGTGTGAGATGAAGACACACAAAAAAGGGACACTGGAAAAAACATTGAAATGGGAAAACTGTAGTTGAATTCAGGGCATGTTATAAACTCATTGTTACTACAAATTGGAAGATTGTGATGCTGTGCTGCTCTGACAGGATAAAATATTTAAGGGACTATCTTCTCTCTCCTCACCAGTTTTATTGCTAATCTCCCCTTCAGCACATGGGATACAGTCAAAGCAGCAGACAGGTTCCCCTTTCCTGTTGGCCATTCGAGTCCCTGGGGGGCAGCTCTCACTGCAAACTGAAACTGGCACCTACAACAACAAACAAAATACAAAATTCTCAAAATACACTACAATTGTGAGCCATCATGATTAATATTTTATTCTGTATAGTAATTATTTTGGCCTAAATCTGATTCTTTCTTCATAAACACCTGATTGGACCCACTGCTCCACTGAATAGCCGACTCGTTAAGGTGGATGTCAAACCCATCCACTCGACCAATCAAAAGAAGTTTTAGTGACCCCTCAGGAGTCTTCTGCCAGTTCACAAGGTCGTACTTTGCTGGAATGTCAGCCCCTTGGAAATAAAACCTTTCCGCTTGCGGTGTGGTGAAGTTCAAGTTGCCCAAATGCTGCATTAACTGAAAGCATTAGACATTTTCAAACATAAATTATGAAAGTGTTAGAAAAGTGTAGCATCTGTTGAAATGTACTGTAACTGTGTTTACCTCTATGGGTTTGATGTGTTTTGGTAACGAGCAGATCAAGTTGTTTCCAGGAGGACTGTCTCTGTTGGGACATGACAGAAGGTTGTGAAGTGCATGAGCTGCAGCATAAACAGCAAGGTAGACATTATATGTCACCCTTAGCTCGGAGGTTTCAGTAAAAGGATGCTGTGCTCCCTTCAGAGACTCTGTGCCATTGCACAGAGGTAGAGAAGCTTGTTGAGGTGACCCATTTGCAAGAGAAGGTGGTGAAGAGGCATATGAAGAGAAATTTGTGGGCCCAGGACTACAACCAAACACCTTCTGCCAAAACTCTCTTAAAAACTTGTCACTGGGACGATGAGATGGGTTCAGATTTCTCAGAAAATGTTCAAAGCCAGGAATAGTTGAACTTCTAATGGCAACACCAAGAACACCATTTGCCACTTTACTTGTGACAGGGTTTTGGCGAAGATCACTGTTGGTGCTCCAAGCCTCACTGGCCAGAAACTGTCTGTCAGTCACCTAGTGATAACAACACAATATGAAAAAAAAAAAATTCTAAAGCTATTATTTTTCTCCAAATTTCTGTCGTCATTCACAGATTCAGTATTAAATTTTGTTTTACTTTCTTACATTTATCTTGGTTAGTTGCAGAAACAGTTCCCTCACATCTGTATACCAGGTAACAATAAGAATCACCCTTGCAGTTGAGGCCTTGATTGTAAGTGCTGCTCGTCTGGCCTCATTCACTATGTTTTCCCTGTTGAGTGTCTCTACAAATGCCAGACACACCCCAGCACGCTGAATCTCCTCCTGAAATATCTGATATACGCAGTTGGAAGTAACAAAACAATTACGTGAATGAAAAGGAGTTACATACTGTAGTTTTCTTGTATCAGTAAATGTAATATTCTTGAACAAGAAATATAAAAACAAATGGACCTTTAGTGCTGTAAGGCCATAATTATTGTTTGCTACCACGGCTCCAATCCAGGTCCAATTGAAGTGTATGGCAAGCTGGGCAATGGCCCGGGCTTGGTAAAAATCACTAGGCATGGTACGGAAGAAGTTAGGAAACTGGGACCTATCACTTAGACAGGAGCAGCTAGCTGTATAGCTCATCTAAAAGACAAAAACACATACAGTACATACACACTTTCTGTTGTTTTACTTCAAGAAAAATATATCTACTGCTGCAGAAGGTATTTTCTTTTTACTGTGAGGATTGTAAAAAGAAAGTGTTGCTTTTAACAACAGAATGTGACAAAATGCAACAATAAATGTTTCTATGTAAGCTCCAATAAGTTTGGATATTTTTAATTGAACTCACTAAAGGTAAAGAGAGGGGACCCAGGATCCTGGAAAGTATCTGGGCCGTTATGGATGAGTCACCACCAATAATCAAAGGAACAGGCAGAGCACCTGATGACAATATAAAATATAATGGAATTAGGTGATTTTTAAATAAAAAATACTTTAAAACTGCACTGCATTGTTGCTTTCATTATTTTACTTGCAAAGGTCAATTTAGTACCTCTGCTGTCCCCAGCTTCCTCTCCATATCCAGCAGAGTCATCTGGCAGAGCTGTTGAGTTACAGCTGCTGCTGTTTCCTCCAACCAGGGACAGTGCTGCCTGCACAGCCCAGAGGGGAAAGGCACAGCTATCGTAAATATGGTAGCCCAGCTTTACACCTGGCAGCAGCATCGTACTATGATTGATTTCCTCCAGCGCAAACACCATAGCATATACATACTGCAATGGAAGGTCTTCTAATCTGACACGACAAGAGAGAAGAAGTGAGAGGAAATATCAGTCAAATTGCTGTAGTGATTTTTAAAGTGACTATAATAATTTTGAAATTCTATAGATATAGATAATCACTTTAAGTTATCAATGGATGGTCAAATATAACTAGAAGAAACAAAAAATCTATATGTGAAAGTGAACAAACCACTGATATTTAACTCCAAAAGAAAAAAAAAAGATACAGTTAATAATGTTTGAAACATAAATACATATGATTGAGTATTTAGAGTAACAGGAAATATCAATCAAATTGCTGAAGTGATTATTAAGCTTCTAATCTATAATAAAGTGTTATGTAATCACTTTGTGTCATCAATGTATGAGCAATTCCAGTAAACAAATGCATACATGCTTCAGACATATGCATATGTATTGTGCAGTATTGAAAGTTTAGAGTTTTACCCAGTGCAAGATTTGTAGTGTGGCAGCTGAGTGAAATCATGATTTATAGCTGGAGGCTTGTAGTAAATATTAAAAAGCCCACCAATAACTATATCTCCATCCTGGAACAGACCCTGGTCACTCGGTGTACCCCACTGAGAACAAGTTACAGTCTGAACCACCTGCAGTCCCACCCTGAGCCCCAGCTGTGTGCCCACAAGCCCCACAAGCAGCAGGGATGGGACTGAGGAGGGCCACAGCGTGGACAGCCAGGAGAACCAAGACATGGATGCAGCTGAAAATTTGAAATATGTAAAATACACACATATAGCTTTTCATTGACACATATAGCAAATCAGTGACATGGATGCAGTTATCCTGAAAACGTTTTGCAAAATATACACAGTTAAATGGTTTTTCATTGACACAATATACATAAGTAAGAGGTGAAATTAATTCAACCAATATAACCCTTAAAGGTTCCTAAACTTGAACAAATTTTAAAATAATTTTACAGATAAAATGTATATCACAACAATACAACCTTCACTAACAACTGACAAGGTATCTTAACTCTGACACATCCTCCTCCTGCTCTGCAAAACATTGATGTTGTTCTGGCTATTTATAACAATTGGAAAGCCCTTGGTAGAATGATGATAAACAGGATGACAGCCTACAAAATGACTTAAGCTGATTAAACTCTGATATAGACACTAGTACTTACTTAACCCTCCTGTTGCTGTCTTCGGGTCAATTTGAACCATTTTCAAAAGTTAATATGTGATAACTTTGGTTTTCTCCCAAATAATTAACTAAAATTTACATGGATGGTTCCCTACTATTACTGTTAAATAAATGTTAATATGTTGGAAACAAGTTCACTAAATTCAAATTTGCCCATTCTGTTCTGACTGCTTATAAAGCATGACATTTTTTTAGTTTCACCATTTTAATGAACTTGTTTCCAACCATACATGTTGGTAATATATGGTAATATGTTGTTACTTACACTTACAGTAGGGAACCATCCATGTCATTTTAATTAATTATATGGAAGAAAACTAAAGTCATCACATGTTCATTTTTGAAAATGGGTCAAATTGACCCAAAGATAACAGGAGGGTTAAGGTCAGTAACTGCAGATGTCCTAGTTTGATTCTCATCTTTAAGTTTTAGCTGCTAGACAGAAATTGCATTAGGCTTTTAAAGAATAAGGAGTTTTGTAGTTTATTTATTTTCCACATATCCCACATAGAAACCATTGCTATGCTTATTCATTTGTGATGTAGACCTGAATCATTGCACAAACACTATTAAAACCACACAGCTGGATTTTTAAAGCAATTGATAAAAATGGAAAGTAACCTATATATTATCTGTTACCTACAAAAGTACTGTAGTGTGGGGAAAAAAAGCACAGCTGTCAAGTGACAGAAAGTGAATATATTTTATTATCTATGCACATTGTGTTTTTTGGTACAACTGAGAACGTGCCTGTATCCTCTATTCATTCTCAATAGAAGCTGGTAATCAACATTTTTTGGTCGTAGAATAATCAGTGAACAATGAAAGACAACAAGTTCTTTTTTAACCAATGTGTCTGATTAAGTGAGTGGTGTGGTGCTTGTACAGATGTATGCCATAGTATGTTATATGTACCACTGTATAGGTAAAAAATAAGGTTTGGAATTTTGATCTAATGACGTGACCAGTGTAGCGATCTGTCCAGGGTCTAACTTGCCTCTTGACCAATGTCAGATGGCATTGTCTGCAGCCCAACGCAATCCTGAGGTGGATTAGAATTAAAGGGAATGGATAGATGAATGTTATGGCCTATAGCACAGCATTGTGGCATTGTTTACTTTGTGTGTGTAAATATTTGATATGTGTCTGTCACATTCTGTCTATGAAATGTTGGTTACGTGAGTGTTGTCTGTGTCATATATGAACAGACAAAATGTTCTGACTTATTTCACTAAAGTGAAAAGGCAAAACTGTGACAGATTGAGAATTAGCATAATTTGAACAAATTGACATATCAAATACACAGGCAAAGTATTAGTCTAGATTTTGTCCAATAAAGGGCTACACCTATTTGTTGTCACAAGACACATACACCATGTTGAATTATTATACTTGCTTGTAAATCAAAAAACTATCTAGCCATTAGATGTTTCTTAGTGTTTTTCTCAGGCCTGAAAAGAATGATAAAACATTTTGGGGCAAAAATGCAGAGGAGTAAACCATAGCTAGAGGCAAGAATTGCAAATATTTCCACAGCAACAACATACTTCCCAGGAGAGCTAACATAAGCAGGGACAAAGGCCACCCAGACAGTACAGAAGATCAGCATGCTGAACGTGATCAGTTTGGCCTCATTGAAATTATCTGGGAGTTTCCGAGCAAGAAAGGCCAAGAGAAGACAGGAACAGGAAAGCAGGCCAATGTAGCCCAGTACCAGTGAGAAGCCCACCACAGAGGCCATGGCACACTCCAATGTGACCTTTGACCCTTGGAAACCCAGATCTTGCTGAGGCACTGGGGGACTGAGGGAGAGCCATGTGGAACAAATGATAACCTATAGGAAGAGTAAACATTAAATATTAATTGACACTAATGTTGTTATAGGAATAAGGTACTAAAAAGAAAACATTTTAGGTTTTATTGGAACTTAAACATAGGTAGAGGAAGAAGTTTGTTATCATCATTTGATCACTAAAACAATATTTACACCTGTATGCAGGTGAAGAGGCAGACACTTCCTCTTTGCTGGCCTGGACCAAACCACTTTATCAAGCCTTCAGCACCAGGCCGAGCTGAGCGGAAAACAGCCAGAACCACTATGGTTTTTACAAGGAGGCAGGAAACACAAAGAACAAAGCTGATCCCAAAGGCTGCCTGCTGGAACCGACAAGACCAGACTGATGGACGACCAATGAACACCAGTGAACACAGGAAGCAGAGCTTCAGTGACAGAAGAAGCAGGAAGCTCAGTTCTGAGTTGTTGGCTCGTACCTTAAGGTGAATCAGATTAACAGACAGATACTAAACTTTTTTTCATAGACAAAATAATGTCAGACATATATGTGAAAGAATCAGTGAAACATACAACATCCTCTCTCTTAGATTCTGCTGGGTTCTTACCATAGGTGTTTGACGGTAGTACAGAAAGACCACAAACACAGCTGTTGTCACCATGGCACCAGATACAGCTGCTGTAGTCAGAGTAATGCCCAGAGTTTCATTGAAGGAAAGGAAGTCCAGCTGACGAGGGATGCAAGCGGTTCGGTTAGCATTGGACCAGAACTCAGATGGACAACGCTCACAGTGAGGAGAACCTGGAAGAAGAAAGAGAACAGAAAGACAAGGCAAATAATCGGAACATTAAAACTGCAAACATAAGTACCTGCTAATATTTGGAGTAATTTCCTCACCGGTTTTATTGCTAATCTCCCCTTCAGCACATGGGATACAGTCAAAGCAGCAGACAGGTTCCCCTTTCCTGTTGGCCATTCGAGTCCCTGGGGGGCAGCTCTCACTGCAAACTGAAACTGGCACCTAAATAATGAGCAGGTTAATGTTCAGTGTCATAATCTTATCAAATGAAATAAAACAGTTTAAAATTAGTTTAGTAGCCTTTAGACAACTGACTGATCTGACTACCTGATTGGACCCACTGCTCCACTGAATAGCCGACTCATTAAGGTGGATGTCAAACCCATCCACATGGCCAACCAAAACGAGTTTGAGTGACCCCTCAGGAGTCTTCTGCCAGTTCACAAGGTCGTACTTTGCTGGAATGTCAGCCCCTTGGAAATAAAACCCTTCCCCTTGTGGTGTGGTGAAGTTCACCTTGTTCAAGTGCTGCAACAGCTGAAAGCATCAAATGTTGAAAAACTTGATATTTCAAAATAAAAGTGTTATATGAAAAATCCATTAACCATATTCAGTTAATTAAAACATTAAGAAGTATCTGTGTTGTCATTAAGATAAGACAGTGATATTTATGGTTACCTCTATGGGCTTGATGTGTTTGGGAGAGGAACAAGTGGTGATGTTGGTTCTGGGTGAGTGTGTGTTGGGGCAGGACAGAAGGCTGTGCAGGGCATGGGCCGCAGCATAAACAGCAAGGTAAACATTATGTGGCACCCTCAGCTGGGAGGTGTCAGTAAAGGGATGCTGAACTTCCTCCAAGGACTCTGTGCCTTTGCACGGTGGTAAAGAAGCTTTCTGAAGAGACTTCATGACAAAAGATGAAGTAGAAACATTTGACATATTATCAGACCTTGTTATGAGCGCTGGAGAGGATTGTGTAAATACAGGTATTTCCCCAGGACTGCATCCAAACTCTGTTTCCCAAACTTCCCTTAAGAATTCATTATCTGGGCGACGAGATCTGAGGTAATTTTCAAATCCAGGTATTGCTGCACTTCGAATGGCCACACCAAGAACACCACTTGCCATCTCTGACACAGCAGGATCTTTGAGAAGCTCATCACTGGTGCTCCAAGCCTCACTGGCTATGAACTGTCTGCCAGTCACCTACAGGAAGAGGACACTGAAATATAACACAAGAAACCCAACAGAATATTTGTTTTAATAAAAATATATTTTTTAATATAATGCTGATCACCTTAGTCACTTACATTTCTCTTGGCCAGTTCCACAAATAGTTTCTTTACTTCAGTATACCAACAAAAGATCAGAATCACCCTCGCAGTTGAGGCTTGAATAGTGAGTGCTACACGCCTGGCATCATTCACAATCGTTTCAGGATGGACAGTCTCTATGAATTCCAAACACACCCCTTTCCCCTCAGTCTCTTTCTGAAATACCTGAAATGTGAAGTTCAAAAAGTATGTACATACATTTTTTTTATACTTTTAATATGAAGTCGATACATTAATCTACATACCTGTATTGCCAGTCGACCATAATCACTGTTTACAATCACAATTCCAATCCAAGTCCAATGGAATCGTAGGGCCAGTTGTGCAATGGCCCTGGCTTGGTAAAAATCACTGGGGATTGTTCTGAAGAAGTTAGGAAACTGATGCCGGTCACTAAGACATGGACAGCTAGCCAAGTAGCTGATCTGAGGTAAAGATAGAAATATTATTTTGTTGGCAAATATTGTTTTATATTATGTATGATATTGCAAATGTTTTGTTTTTAAAATGTTTTTTTAAATTGCATAAGCCTCTTGATGCATATTGTGTTTTTAAAAAAAGGCTCATCATTAGTTAATTTCCTCAGTTAAAGAGACTCACAACTGGTACAGAGAGAGGCCCCAGAATCCTCGAAAGTATTATTCCTAGCGTTGATGAGGGAGCACCAATGAGCAAACGAACAGGTTGATCATCTAATAACATTAAACATGCAAATTAATTAGGATACTACACAATACATATGCATACTAAACTATATGATCATATCGGTTGGTGTTTTAATGAACAGCAATTGTCAGTCTCATTTTAAATAATACAAAGTCTTACTTGCTTTCTCTCCAGGTTGTTCATAAGCTGTAGAATCAGGAATAGACTCTGTTAAGTTGCAGCTCTGTGTGTCTCCTCCGACCATTGATAGTGCACCTCTCAAAGCCCAGGGATATCGGCCACAGCCACAGCAGTCAAATATATGGTAGCCCAGCTTCACTCCTGGTAGCAAGATGCTGTTACGATTGATTTCTTCCACCGCAAATGCCATAGCATACATATATTTTAATGGCTCCAGATCTAAACTGAGATCATAAAACAAAAACATGCATGCAAACACACATACACAGAGATGGTGGAGGGTCACCATACACTTGATTAGGTAATAGAAGCATCTTTCTGTATAAAGCAGTACAGTTTAATATCAACACAAACTAATGTCCCAAAATGATTATAAAGTACAATCAACTTGTATCTAAAAATATTTCATATATTTCAAATCTAAGCATTATGAACTTTATGAAGACAGTATATTTTTGCAGGACTGATGCATTAGAATGTATAACTTTGTATTTGAAAATATAGTATGTATAGTAATTACCTGCTGCATGGTTTATGATTTGGTGGCTTAGTGAAACCCAGATCTATAGCTGAAGGTATGTAATGCAGGTTAAAAAGTCCACCAATAATCACATCTCCATCCTGATAGAGGCCCTCGGTGCTCGGTGCACCCCACCGGGAACACACTGTTGCCTGAACCGGGCTCATCTGTCTGCTCACTACACTGAGAAGCAGCATGGAGAGAGCTGGGGAGAACCAACACATTGCTGCAGCTGTTCTGGACTTTGAAAACATTTAGGAAACTGTTACCTGAAGGTCTGAAAACATCAAACAGAAGTGCAATAAATGTAGTCAGTGAAACGCATGACTTTAAACTCATCATCAAACCTGAGAGTAGAGTGCATTACAGTCAAACAAAAAGTCAGTTTACCTCATAGAAAACATTCAGTTCTTGTTACCAAAGAAAACATCCACATGCCAAAATGTAACATCAGATATCCATGTCAGTTACCTGCAAAAAAGAACATTTTAAACAGAAAAACATTTAATTGAATTAAAAATGACTTATCACAAGGTAAATTCTGTCTGAAAATGGTACCTTGACTAAAACACACACTCCTCCCACTCTGCACAAGAGAACTGTTGAAGTGAGTATTTATAATAGATGCAAAGCTGCAAGGAAGTAAAAGTGATGACACAAGCACACAACCCAAAATTATTTCTCTCTAGAGTGACAGTGGAAAAACAATCAAATGCTAGCAAATAACTAGCCTGTAGAAACCTGGCAGTAGCGGTGTTTTGGTGTGTTCAATATTTATTTGCAAAGCATTAATTCTTAACCACTTTATCAAAAACGATGTTGCATAATGGTTATAAGAAAGGTGCAAAGATGTAGATTTTTGTGATTTTTTTTTTTTTTTTTTGATGTGCATAAAAGTGCATAAAATACATTATGGCACCACCTATAGGCTACTTGGCAAAAATAAATCATATGACCGAGCTGTGGTCACTACAGTTGCCTCTAAAGTTTGGTGGTCATGTTTCGTGTTCATAATGATGATGATGATGACTGACCGCTACCACCACTGTCTGCAGCACACAACATTGTTCTCTGGTCATTGCTGTATTAAGCATTACATGATCTTGTGCCAGAGCTCACAAAGCCGTTAAGGGAAGTGGGAAGAACACATGGGAACAGCACATTAGGGGCAATTTTCGCTGTCAACACACCCCAAAAACAGTAAAAATCCATTGCTGTTTACCCTCCTAACACCCACAGTTGAAGCTCGAATCAGAAAACGTTTGTTGTGGACAGGACAGATTGAACTTTGTTGTTCTTTTCACTGAAAGATTTTCAGAGTTAGAACATTGTGTCAAAATTTGACTTCCAAGTTATGGTCTGGGCTTATCTCAGTGGAATGTGAATGCAGTATTTCCAATACAGACAACTGAAGATGGATAACAGTGCAAGGTGAAAGCCAGACTGTATAACATGGCAATGAAAACACATCTTCTATACACAGCATCAATCTTTGTGAAGGTCTTTCAGAACTGATGCAGTACTGAGTGATGGCAAGGCCAGTTTGGTTTCTAAATATCATCGTGTTCAATGGGAGCACAAGCCCACCACATATATCGCTACTGAATCACTTGGCATTGAAATGTTGCTGAATGTTTTTCACACTTTTTAGCAAGCAAGCCATAATGTCTTTATCTCACAAAACTGATCATAATGTTAAAAACACTCAAAAGGGTGAATGGACATCCCAGATGATTAGGTTACATCAGACATAAGTCAGGGAGTTAAAGGGCGAGAGACTGATGAGCCACAGGTGTGCAATTCATTTTTGTTTATTTCCCAAGCAATTATTTCCCATTATACACTGGGAGCAAGGTAAAACACAGGGGGAACATCTTTGTTTATTGTTTTCATGGTTTTGCAGATCATAGGCCACATTTGCAGAGCATAATAAAATGTTTATTATAGAAATTATATTATTGTGTGTGATGTTTGCAATTCAGCCTTTGGAAGAGTATTGTAGTCAGTCAAATAAAAGAATTTAACATTTTTGGTAATTTCCTACTGTTACTGATCCAATATCTAAATTCAAAACATGAGCCAATTCAGGCTCCCTCAGGACTAAACCCAGTAAGGTTAAGGCAACACAACTAAGAGAAATGACAGAAATCAACATGTTTATGGGGCCTATGAGCCAAGTAAGTCATTACTCTTCTCCACACCCATCTGTCTCCCTGCTTGGAATATTATTTGTGCAGCTTTGAGGGAATTTTTATAATTCCATGGCAATGCCAACCCCCTTTCATAGTCTTAACATGTATTTTGTCATTTTTGACCAAGTGTCATTACATGACAGCAGTTTTGAATGGTTTGCGAGGAAGTCATAGTAGACACACTGACAGCCGTGGTAGACTCAGGATGTCAGAGGGGCAGGAGTGAAAATATTTAAAGGGCACATTATATATTCAATGGGCTAGTAGTAGATCACTTTAAAATAATAGCTTAGTGTCCTACTTGTCCTGTAGACAGGTAGACACATGATGTCACCAGGAAGTGTGGTCAGTGAATAAAGGGTATGCACTTGTAACATTGGATGGCATCCACTGTGTTCCAGAGGTATTAACTACTGTCTGATATGGGACCTATAAAACACTGTAAGCAACAGACACCTTAACTTTTTTTCCATTTGTTTATCCCTACAGGTCTTACAGAACCCCCAACTCAGCCCCTTAAAAAAGCAAGAACTGCTTTAGATTACATCTTAGTTTATAAATATAACATACTGGGCCAATTTGCCTCAATTTAAGCATCTCATTTGAAACACCTAACTACTAACAGAAATGGGCCTCTAGATTTTAAGACTGTAGAGAAGATGATCTTACTCAGGGCCACAGAATCAAATTAAATGGTATTAGACTCCCATCTAGTGGTCATTATTAATAATATGAAACACAAAACAATAATGTCTATACTGTCAGCTCTTGTTTAGTTCAGTTATTCCCCTTTTAAAATATTTAATGTATTAACAGAAGTTAAGTAAATGGTAACAATAGTAGACACAAGTAATGCCTTCTCTGACATCCACGTCAGTAAGTCATTGTGAAAACCCAGTTTTTATTATCTATGTTATTTGTTATGACAGACTATGTCATACAATGTGAAAGTACTCCATCTTTATTATTGAATTTGAATTAATGTTTGTGTTTAATAAAGGAGAAAGCACAATTACACAATCTTACATTAATAAATTATCTATTATAATATAATTATTTATATATTCTGTTTTGCATAAATCTCAGAGAGTTTTACTGAATTGAGGCCCAACATTTAATCATAACATAACAAAAATGTTTGTTTGTACTTAGTCCAGTGGTTGTTGTTTAATGTCATCTAGGTATAGCAGTAATATTCCCACTAAAATTAAATGCCAATGACTATGTGTGACATATAAAGAGTTGCAATAATTACAATAATTTCAATTTAACAAATTGACACATACTGTATACAGGCGAGGAAGTAGCCCAGGCTTTGTCCACTAAAGGGCTACAGAGTGGGAGATGATCAGGTATTGTCTCCACATAATTAATATGATGCTTGCTGATAAATCAAAAAACTATCTAGCCATCAGATGTTTCTTAGTGTTTTTCTCAGGCCTGAAAAGAATGATAAAACATTTTGGGGCAAAAATGCAGAGGAGTAAACCATAGCTAGAGGCAAGAATTGCAAATATTTCCACAGCAACAACATACTTCCCAGGAGAGCTAACATAAGCAGGGACAAAGGCCACCCAGACAGCACAGAAGATCAGCATGCTGAACGTGATCAGTTTGGCCTCATTGAAATTATCTGGGAGTTTCCGAGCAAGAAAGGCCAAGAGAAGACAGGAACAGGAAAGCAGGCCAATGTAGCCCAGTACCAGTGAGAAGCCCACCACAGAGGCCATGGCACACTCCAATGTGACCTTTGACCCTTGGAAACCCAGATCCTGCTGAGGCACTGGGGGACTGAGGGAGAGCCATGTGGAACAAATGATAACCTATAGGAAGAGTAAACATTAAATATTAATTGACACTAATGTTGTTAAAGGAATAAGGTACTAAAAAGAAAACATTTTAGGTTTTATTGGAACTTAAACATAGGTAGAGGAAGAAGTTTGTTATCATCATTTGATCACTAAAACAATATTCACACCTGTATACAGGTGAAGAGGCAGACACTTCTTCTTTGCTGGCCTGGACCAAACCACTTCATCAGGCCTTCAGCACCAGGCCGAGCTGAGCGGAAAACAGCCAGAACCACTATGGTTTTTACAAGGAGGCAGGAAACACAAAGAACAAAGCTGATCCCAAAGGCTGCCTGCTGGAACCGACAAGACCAGACTGATGGACGACCAATGAACACCAGTGAACACAGGAAGCAGAGCTTCAGTGACAGAAGAAGCAGGAAGCTCAGTTCTGAGTTGTTGGCTCGTACCTTAAGGTGAATCAGATTAACAGACAGATACTAAACTTTTTTTATAGACAAAATAATGTCAGACATATATGTGAAAGAATCAGTAAAACATACAACTTCCTCTCTCTTAGATTCTGCTGGGTTCTTACCATAGGTGTTTGACGGTAGTACAGAAAGACCACAAACACAGCTGTTGTCACCATGGCACCAGATACAGCTGCTGTAGTCAGAGTAATGCCCAGAGTTTCATTGAAGGAAAGGAAGTCCAGCTGACGAGGGATGCAAGCGGTTCGGTTAGCATTGGACCAGAACTCAGATGGACAACGCTCACAGTGAGGAGAACCTGGAAGAAGAAGGAGAACAGAAAGACAAGGCAAATAATTGGAACATTAAAACTGCAAACATAAGTACCTGCTAATATTTGGAGTAATTTCCTCACCGGTTTTATTGCTAATCTCCCCTTCAGCACATGGGATACAGTCAAAGCAGCAGACAGGTTCCCCTTTCCTGTTGGCCATTCGAGTCCCTGGGGGGCAGCTCTCACTGCAAACTGAAACTGGCACCTAAATAATGAGCAGGTTAATGTTCAGTGTCATAATCTTATCAAATGAAATAAAACAGTTTAAAATTAGTTTAGTAGCCTTTAGACAACTGACTGATCTGACTACCTGATTGGACCCACTGCTCCACTGAATAGCCGACTCATTAAGGTGGATGTCAAACCCATCCACATGGCCAACCAAAACGAGTTTGAGTGACCCCTCAGGAGTCTTCTGCCAGTTCACAAGGTCGTACTTTGCTGGAATGTCAGCCCCTTGGAAATAAAACCCTTCCCCTTGTGGTGTGGTGAAGTTCACCTTGTTCAAGTGCTGCAACAGCTGAAAGCATCAAATGTTGAAAAACTTGATATTTCAAAATAAAAGTGTTATATGAAAAATCCATTAACCATATTCAGTTAATTAAAACATTAAGAAGTATCTGTGTTGTCATTAAGATAAGACAGTGATATTTATGGTTACCTCTATGGGCTTGATGTGTTTGGGAGAGGAACAAGTGGTGATGTTGGTTCTGGGTGAGTGTGTGTTGGGGCAGGACAGAAGGCTGTGCAGGGCATGGGCCGCAGCATAAACAGCAAGGTAAACATTATGTGGCACCCTCAGCTGGGAGGTGTCAGTAAAGGGATGCTGAACTTCCTCCAAGGACTCTGTGCCTTTGCACGGTGGTAAAGAAGCTTTCTGAAGAGACTTCATGACAAAAGATGAAGTAGAAACATTTGACATATTATCAGACCTTGTTATGAGCGCTGGAGAGGATTGTGTAAATACAGGTATTTCCCCAGGACTGCATCCAAACTCTGTTTCCCATAATTCCTTTAAATATTCATTATCTGGTCGACGAGATCTGAGATAATTTTCAAATCCAGGTATTGCTGCACTTCGAATGGCCACACCAAGAACACCACTTGCCATCTCTGACACAGCAGGATCTTTGAGAAGATCATCACTGGTGCTCCAAACCTCACTGGCTATGAACTGTCTGCCAGTCACCTACAGAAAGAGGACACTGAAATATAATACAAGAAACGCAACTGAATTTTTCTTTTAATAAAAATTATTTTATTTAATGATGACCATCTCAGTCATTTACATTTCTCTTGGCCAGTTCCACAAATAGTTTCTTCACATCAGTATACCAACAAAAGATCAGAATCACCCTCACAGTTGAGGCTTGAATAGTGAGTGCTACACGCCTGGCATCATTCACAATAGTTTCTCTGTAGACAGTCTCTATGAATTCCAAACACACCCCTTTCCCCTCAGTCTCTTTCTGAAATACCTGAAAAATGAAATACATAAGTACAAAAGTATATACATACATGCATTTTATACTATTTATATAAAGCCAATACACATCTGTTACATGTACAATACTATATGTAACTGTGCAATAACATCAGTGACAAACTACATACCTGTATTGCCAGTCGACCATAATCACCATTTTCAAGCACGGCTCCAATCCAAGTCCAATGGAATCGTAGGGCCAGTTGTGCAATGGCCCTGGCTTGGTAAATATCACTCGGGATTGTTCTGAAGAAGTTAGGAAACTGATGCCGGTCACTAAGACATGGACAGCTAGCCGAGTAGCTGATCTGAGGTAAAGGGAAATATTAGATTGTTTT
Organism: Mastacembelus armatus; assembly: GCF_900324485.2. NCBI lineage: Eukaryota > Metazoa > Chordata > Actinopteri > Synbranchiformes > Mastacembelidae > Mastacembelus > Mastacembelus armatus. The sequence goes on from NC_046645.1 coordinate 12,429,738, forward strand.
TCCAGCGATACAAATGATTTTAAAAATTACATAAGCCTCTTGATGCATATTGTGTTAACAAAATAATCATCAGAGATTGATTTCCTCAGTTAAAGGGACTCACAACTGGTACAGAGAGAGGTCCCAGCATTTTGGAAAACATCATTCCTAGTGTCGATGAGGGAGCACCAATTATCAAATTTACAGGTTGATCACCTGATGACATTAGACATGTAAGTAAATAAGGATACTTATAATATGCATGTGCATACGATACTATAATCTTATGGATATGTAACAAATGTCAACCACATATTAAGTGATATGAATTCTTACTTGCTTTCTCTCCAGGTTGTTCATAATCTGTTGAATCAGGAGTAGACTCTATTAAGTTGCAGCTCTGTGTGTGTCCTCCAACCACTGACAGTGCTTCTTTCAAAGCCCAGGGGTATTGGCCACAGCAATCAAATATACGATAGCCCAGCTTCACTCCTGGTAGCAAGGTGCTGTTATGATTGATTTCTTCTACCGCAAATGCCATAGCATACATATATTTTAATGGCTCCAGATCTAAACTGAGACCATAATAAAACAAAGTATATATGTGGACATATATGTATATTATCCATTTATGTTGAGACTGTTTTAAACTGGTAATCATTGATTCAAATGTATGATCACTTCATAGGCTCATGGTGAACTGCATTGCCTTATGTTGACAGATATGTTTATAATTTTATCCACAGTACTCAAATCATTACAGTTTAGTTAAATGACAGTAACATTTCTCTGTAGAATGCAGTGGAGTTCAACATCAAAATAAACTACAGGTCCCAAAATGATCAGAGTACAATCAACATGTCTCTAAAAATGCTTCAATAAAATTAAAAAATTATGACATTCATGGAGGAAAGCTCTATTGCAGGACTGCTTTAATAAAGTGTATGACTTCCATTTACTTATTCAAAATATGCATCATATTGTAATTACCCAGTGCATGGTTTATGAGTTGGTGGCTTGGTGAAACCCAGATCTATAGCTGGAGGTATGTAATGCAGGTTAAAAAGTCCACCAATAATCACATCTCCATCCTGATAGAGGCCCTCGGTGCTCGGTGCACCCCACCGGGAACACACTGTTGCCTGAGCCAGGCTCATCTGTCTGCTCACTACACTGAGAAGCAGCACGGAGAGAGCTGAGGAGGGCCACTGAATGGAGAGCCAGGATAACCAACACATGGATGCAGCTGTTCTGTGAAAAACATCACATTAAAACTGATCATCAAACTCGACAGTGGAGTGCATTACATTCAAACAAAAAGCCATTTTACCTCAGACAGTATTCAGCAGTTCCTGTTACCAAAAAAAAAAAAAATCCTCCACATGCCCAAATGTAACATCAGATTGATGTTAGTTACCTGCAAAAACAGAAAAATAAAAAACAGAAATATGTTTCACTTAATTAAAAATGTCTTTTCACAAGATAAGCCATAAAAATGTTACTTTCACTAAAACACACACAACCCTCCCACTCTGTACAAGGGAACAGTTGATGTGAACATTTATAGTAAGTGCAAAGCTGCAAGGAAGTAAAAGTGATGACACATCCCAAAATCATTTCTCTCTAGAGTGACAGTGGAAAAACAATCAAATGCTATTCAAGTAACTATCCTGTAGAAACCTGGCAGTAGTGGTGTTTTTGTGTGCTCAGTATTTATTTGTAAAGTTACTTGGCAGCAGTAAGTGTGACTATGTGTGTCCGATATGTTTCTTTTAGATAAATGGTTCTTAATCATTGTCAAAGAGCTTGTTGCAGGGTTTTATCAGAAAGGGGCAGAAATTTATTTTTGTTATTTTGAATTAGTGACTAAAATTCATTTTAGCACCAACTGTGACCAAGTCTTAATTACACATTATATTTTCAGTGTAGTTGGGCTAACGGTAGAGAGAGATAGATAGATGAATGGATGGATAGATCAGCCATATGAGTGCGAGGTAAAAACTACAGAGGAGAGAATTAAATGCACTGCTGAGACTATTATTTTCAACATCTACAAGTCTCCCACTAAAACGACTAAATCGGATAGATAGCAAGTCTGGAAATTCAGTGGACGGTACACAATGACAAATACAACTGTTATTTGTGAGTAAGAGTGATGGATGCTGTCTCTCGCTATCAGACCGGATTTTCCACAGAAAGTGGCCCGGTTGTCTATGAAGCCCACATCGTTTGCTGGACACCACCTAGACAGCCAGCGACGGAATGACGACGTGTGGCTAAACATGTCATCGCTGGTCAGATTAGGGAGGGGTCCAGAGAAAACTACGGAGTCCGACATTGTTTTTCAACAGTTACACATCGATCCACCATTAATTTTAGTGACTTTATAGTGATTGGTGTAATCGGGCGTCATTGCTGTCGACGTGAATAACAATTTTACCATAACGTTAGCTAGTCACGATTAGCCTCAGCCAGCATCTTCAGATTTGACTCGATGTAGCTCTGGCCCCAGGAATCCTTTGACTATGATCGAAAGACTCTCTAATTTCACATTTCTGACAATGGAGCTGCTAAATATCATGATTCTCTTGGACCGGTAACAGACCCTGAGCTCGGTGGCTCCACACCTGCTAACGGGGCTAAGCTAGCTGGCTTTTATTCAAAGGTGCGGATCCGCTTCTAATTCAGTGATCCTCGCCTCCAAAGCTACCAGAACCGTACATTTATTACAGATAGCATTATCACTAAAAGAGGCGGAAGAATAGCTAAGCATGTGGCACACCGAGCAGGAGAGAGACAAGGAGAGGGAGAAGCCATGTTAGCAGCTAGCTAAGCTAACTGTTAGGGTACCGAGCGCTAAGTCTGGAAAAAGGAAGACGTAACGCTACTGGTGAAAATAGAAAGGTACTTGACTAGTATAGGAATATGTAACGGTTAATGAGTTGCACAGAGAGTTCAGGTAGTGTTTAGGTGTATTAGACCAGAGCTAATCTGTAGCTAATCCCTAAACGACCTGTACAGAGGGCACAGCACAACACACTTAAAACAGGAAGTTAATTCACTTACCCAAGAAACAGCATCACTGTGTCAAGGCAGCAGACCTGGCAACCATGGGAGTTTATGAGTCCATTTCCTGCACACTAGGTGTGCAATTCATTATTGTTTATATCCCAAGCAATTACATCCCATTATTCACTGGCAGCAAGGTGAGACACAGGGAGAACATCTTTATTTATTGTTTTCATGGTTTTGCAGGTCATGGATGTGATGTATGCAATTCAACATTTGGATCAAATTGTGTATTGTGGTCACTTAAACAAAGTCATTTATAATTTCTAATAGATTCCGATTGCATCTATGTTACAGACAACAAAACACAAGCCATTTCAGGCTTCCTCTGCACTGACAACGATAAGGTTAAGGCAAGAAAAGATACAAGATGATTGTAGAAATATGACATAGTCAACTGATAGGCTAAATACACAAGTAAAATAGAGCAGCTACACCCATCTACTTTCCTGATGGAAAGCAGTGTGTGATGGCATTGTAATAGACTAGCGTGGGTGCATAATTTACACTGTAGTCCTTTGCCTGCATGTATGTTTTTTTCTGCAGTTTTGAGGAGAACATGCAAAGGCCAAAAGGAAAAGCCCTGGGTTGAACAGGGTTTGAAGTAGTAACTACTGCCCCACTGTGGTCCATCTGTAGACATACAATAGTCAGCAATGGCTTTTCCCAATAATACAAAACACTAGGCACTAAAACACAAATGGGAAGTTTAAGTTAAACTTCTCTTGTGACTAATAACGTGGCAAAGATGACTGCTTTGTATTTAGTTTTGTCTGTAACATTGTTTTCTCAACATTTCTAATATGAAAATTATTGTGCACTGTATTGATGTTGTGTTGCTGAAAACCATATTCAAATCTTTTTAGTCATGTCTGTTCCTGTGTCCTCTCTAATCACTTTCTCACACATTGTCTTTTCTGTGACTATATGATCGTATATATATATATACACAGTTTAATCTAAACATACATGCCCACTTTATCTCAGTTGTTACTAATTTACATTCGGACAGAAATAGAGCTCAAAATTTGAGTGTGGAACAGATCGTCTTGTTCAGTCTTAAGAGTATAAAGTTACTGTAATATTATTATTGGAGAATATGGTGGTGGTGGCCTGACCAGGATTTAATCTGCGTTGAACAGGTGAAAAAAGCAGCACTTGTCCCTCCCTCACTAACACTGATGCCCTTTGAGCAAGGGCCTTAACCCCAATTGCTCCAGTGGAGCTGCTTAGAGGCAAACAGAGGTTGTATTAGGCATCTTCCAGGTGACAACATATAACTATGAGAACGTGATCAGGCTGTTCCTCCAAAAGCCAGTTGAGCTTTCAGTGAGCCAGCCCTGTATAAATGAAGTTTGAAAAAAAAATAATAATAACTACCTAAAAAGATGTTGAACTGCAAAAGCTAATTAAAGATATACAAATGAAAAAATAAAGAGCTCTTGTGTGAGAGGCCTGGAAAGAAGAATCAGAGAAGTATTAAACGGTATTAGACTTCCATCTAGTGGTCATTATTAAGTACATGCAGTGCAAAACAAAAATGTCTGTATTGTCAGTGCTTCTTTATTCCAGTCATTCCCCTTTAAAGTATTTAATGTATTAACTCCCATTTAATTATGGTTAGCAATACTAGACAATAGTAATGCTTTCTATCACTGATATGATTTTGGCATCCACACTAGTAAGTCATTGTGAAAACCCAATTTTTATTATCTATGTTATGTGTGTTATGACAGAGCATGTTATACCCTGTGAAAGTACTCCATCTTTATTATTGAATTTGAATTAATGTTTGTGAAAGCAGATTTACAGAATCTTAAAATTAATAAATTATCTATTATAATATAATTGTTTATATATTCTGTTTTGGATAAATCTCGGAGAGTTTTACTGAATTGAGGCCCAACATTTAATCATAACATAACAAAAAAAAGACTAACTGCATTAATAAAAGTGCATTAAGTTTTTTAATGAGCAGCACAGGATTTATATGTTTGTTCAGTGGCTGATGTTTAATGATGTATAAAGATACCAGTAACATTCCCACTAAAATTAAATGCCAATAACTATGGGTGACATATAAAGAGTTGCAATAATTACAATAATTTAAATTGAACAAATTGACACATACTGTATACAGGCGAGGAAGTAGCCCAGGCTTTGTCCACTAAAGGGCTACAGAGTGGGAGATGATCAGGTATTGTCTCCACATAATTAATATGATGCTTGCTGATAAATCAAAAAACTATCTAGCCATCAGATGTTTCTTAGTGTTTTTCTCAGGCCTGAAAAGAATGATAAAACATTTTGGGGCAAAAATGCAGAGGAGTAAACCATAGCTAGAGGCAAGAATTGCAAATATTTCCACAGCAACAACATACTTCCCAGGAGAGCTAACATAAGAAGGGACAAAGGCCACCCAGACAGCACAGAAGATCAGCATGCTGAACGTGATCAGTTTGGCCTCATTGAAATTATCTGGAAGTTTCCGAGCAAGAAAGGCCAAGAGAAGACAGGAACAGGAAAGCAGGCCAATGTAGCCCAGTACCAGTGAGAAGCCCACCACAGAGGCCATGGCACACTCCAATGTGACCTTTGACCCTTGGAAACCCAGATCCTGCTGAGGCACTGGGGGACTGAGGGAGAGCCATATGGAACAAATGATAACCTATAGGAAGAATAAACATTAAATATTAATTGACACTGTTGTTATAGGAATAAGGTACTAAAAAGAAAACATTTTAGGTTTTATTGGAACTTAAACATAGGTAGAGGAAGAAGTTTGTTATCATCATTTGATCACTAAAACAATATTCACACCTGTATGCAGGTGAAGAGGCAGACACTTCCTCTTTGCTGGCCTGGACCAAACCACTTTATCAAGCCTTCAGCACCAGGCCGAGCTGAGCGGAAAACAGCCAGAACCACTATGGTTTTTACAAGGAGGCAGGAAACACAAAGAACAAAGCTGATCCCAAAGGCTGCCTGCTGGAACCGACAAGACCAGACTGATGGACGACCAATGAACACCAGTGAACACAGGAAGCAGAGCTTCAGTGACAGAAGAAGCAGGAAGCTCAGTTCTGAGTTGTTGGCTCGTACCTTAAGGTGAATCAGATTAACAGACAGATACTAAACTTTTTTATAGACAAAATAATGTCAGACATATATGTGAAAGAATCAGTGAAACATACAACTTCCTCTCTCTTAGATTCTGCTGGGTTCTTACCATAGGTGTTTGACGGTAGTACAGAAAGACCACAAACACAGCTGTTGTCACCATGGCACCAGATACAGCTGCTGTAGTCAGAGTAATGCCCAGAGTTTCATTGAAGGAAAGGAAGTCCAGCTGACGAGGGATGCAAGCGGTTCGGTTAGCATTGGACCAGAACTCAGATGGACAACGCTCACAGTGAGGAGAACCTGGAAGAAGAAGGAGAACAGAAAGACAAGGCAAATAATTGGAACATTAAACCTGCAAACATAAGTACCTGCTAATATTTGGAGTAATTTCCTCACCGGTTTTATTGCTAATCTCCCCTTCAGCACATGGGATACAGTCAAAACAGCAGACAGGTTCCCCTTTCCTGTTGGCCATTCGAGTCCCTGGGGGGCAGCTCTCACTGCAAACTGAAACTGGCACCTAAATAATGAGCAGGTTAATGTTCAGTGTCATAATCTTATCAAATGAAATAAAACAGTTTAAAATTAGTTTAGTAGCCTTTAGACAACTGACTGATCTGACTACCTGATTGGACCCACTGCTCCACTGAATAGCCGACTCATTAAGGTGGATGTCAAACCCATCCACATGGCCAACCAAAACGAGTTTGAGTGACCCCTCAGGAGTCTTCTGCCAGTTCACAAGGTCGTACTTTGCTGGAATGTCAGCCCCTTGGAAATAAAACCCTTCCCCTTGTGGTGTGGTGAAGTTCACCTTGTTCAAGTGCTGCAACAGCTGAAAGCATCAAATGTTGAAAAACTTGATATTTCAAAATAAAAGTGTTATATGAAAAATCCATTAACCATATTCAGTTAATTAAAACATTAAGAAGTATCTGTGTTGTCATTAAGATAAGACAGTGATATTTATGGTTACCTCTATGGGCTTGATGTGTTTGGGAGAGGAACAAGTGGTGATGTTGGTTCTGGGTGAGTGTGTGTTGGGGCAGGACAGAAGGCTGTGCAGGGCATGGGCCGCAGCATAAACAGCAAGGTAAACATTATGTGGCACCCTCAGCTGGGAGGTGTCAGTAAAGGGATGCTGAACTTCCTCCAAGGACTCTGTGCCTTTGCACGGTGGTAAAGAAGCTTTCTGAAGAGACTTCATGACAAAAGATGAAGTAGAAACATTTGACATATTATCAGACCTTGTTATGAGCGCTGGAGAGGATTGTGTAAATACAGGTATTTCCCCAGGACTGCATCCAAACTCTGTTTCCCATAATTCCTTTAAATATTCATTATCTGGTCGACGAGATCTGAGATAATTTTCAAATCCAGGTATTGCTGCACTTCGAATGGCCACACCAAGAACACCACTTGCCATCTCTGACACAGCAGGATCTTTGAGAAGATCATCACTGGTGCTCCAAGCCTCACTGGCTATGAACTGTCTGCCAGTCACCTACAGGAAGAGGGCACTGAAATATAATACAAGAAACCCAACAGAACATTTGTTTTAATAAAAATATATTTTTTAATATAATGCTGATCACCTTAGTCACTTACATTTCTCTTGGCCAGTTCCACAAATAGTTTCTTCACATCAGTATACCAACAAAAGATCAGAATCACCCTCGCAGTTGAGGCTTGAATAGTGAGTGCTACACGCCTGGCATCATTTACAATAGTTTCTCTGTAGACAGTCTCTATGAATTCCAAACACACCCCTTTCCCCTCAGTCTCTTTCTGAAATTCCTGAAAATTGAAGTTCAGAATAACAAATCTGTTCATGCAAAGCTGATCAGCCAACTGCTCAATATTGTGTAAGTGCCACTCATGTTGCCAAAACATCTCAGACCCCCCACAAGACCTCTGAAAGTGTCCTCTGGTATTTGACAGACTTTGATTTACCAACCTCATGAGTCTTAGGGACCCAACAACCACTTACAGGTTCACCACTGTATTGTACCATACTCCACAAGTTATACAGCCATCACAATTTGGCTCATGCCAAGTTGTTAAGATCCTTAAACTTGTTCGTTTTTTTCCTGCTTCCAACACATTAACTTCAGGAAGTCACTGTTAACTTGCTCCCTAACATAGCCCAGCCCTTAACAGATGCCACTATAACAAAATCATGTTATTCACTTCACCAGTAGTTTTAACAATTGGGTTGATTGTTGTATATGTCTCTTTATATATAATGAAGCATGTGCAATAGTGTAATCGCATAATTAATATCAATATACCTGTATTGCCAGTCGACCATAATCACTGTTTACAAGCACGGCTCCAATCCAAGTCCAATGGAATCGTAGGGCCAGTTGTGCAATGGCCCTGGCTTGGTAAATATCACTGGGGATTGTTCTGAAGAAGTTAGGAAACTGATGCCGGTCACTAAGACATGGACAGCTAGCCAAGTAGCTGATCTGAGGTAAGGACAGAAATGTTATTTTGTTTGCAAATATTGTTTTCCAGCGATACAAATGTTTTTAAAAATTGCATAAGCCTCTTGATGCATATTGTGTTTTTAAAAAAAGGCTCATCATTAGTTAATTTCCTCAGTTAAAGAGACTCACAACTGGTACAGAGAGAGGCCCCAGAATCCTGGAAAGTATTGTTCCTGTTGTAGATGACGAAGCACCAATGAGCAAAGAAATAGGATGATCACCTGATGACATTACACATGCAAATAAATTAGGATACTACACAATACGTATGCATGCTAAACTATATGATCATATCAGTTGGTTTTTAATGGGCATGAATTGTCAACCACATAAGTGATATGAAGTCTTACTTGCTTTCTCTCCAGGTTGTTCATAATCTGTAGAATCAGGAGTAGACTCTATTAAGTTGCAGCTCTGTGTGTGTCCTCCGACCATTGACAGTGCTTCTTTCAAAGCCCAGGGGTATCGGCCACAATAATCAAATATACGATAGCCCAGCTTCACTCCTGGTAGCAAGGTGCTGTTATGATTGATTTCTTCTACTGCAAATGCCATAGCATACATATATTTTAATGGCTCCAGATCTAAACTGAGATCATAAGAAAACAAGTTGTGAACAAAATCACATACAATCACAGATAACCATAGAAATCCATACAAAAACCTCAAATATCACAAACCTACATTACAATATCAATATAATGATGCCATACCATTGATTTTGCAGAATTACATTGTTACATGTTTATATGTATTTTTATATATATGATCACAACCAAACATTAATTTTATAAAATACAATGTGCTTAAATAATATGGGAAAGATTATAACCACCAGATATCTTTTAATAAAAATATCGTACATACTGTATTGTAATTACCCGCTGCATGGTTCATAATGTGGTGGCTTGGTGAAACCCAGATCTATAGCTGAAGGTATGTAATGCAGGTTAAAAAGTCCACCAATAATCACATCTCCATCCTGATAGAGGCCCTCGGTGCTCGGTGCACCCCACCGGGAACACACTGTTGCCTGAGCCGGGCTCATCTGTCTGCTCACTACACTGAGAAGCAGCATGGAGAGAGCTGGGGAGAACCAACACATTGCTGCAGCTGTTCTGGACTTTGAAAACATTTAGGAAACTGTTACCTGAAGGTCTGAAAACATCAAACAGAAGTGCAATAAATGTAGTCAGTGAAAAGCATGACTTTAAACTCATCATCAAACCTCAAAGTAGAGTGCATTACAGTCAAACAAAAAGTCAGTTTACCTCATAGAAAACATTCAGCAGTTCCTGTTACCAAAAAAATCCTGTTAAATTCAACATGCCCTAATTTAACATCAGCTTCATCCCAGTTACCTGCAAAAAGACAGGATAATAAAAACAGAAACCAGTTTCACTGAAATGGTACCTTGACTAAAACACACACCCCTCCCGCTCTGCACAAGAGAACTGTTGATGTGAGTATTTATAATAGATGCAAAGCTGCAAGGAAGTAAAAGTGATGACACAAGCACACAACCCAAAATTACTCCTCTCTAGAGTGACAGTGGAAAAACAATTAAATGCTAGAAAGTAAATAACTTGCTTAACGTTAGCAGAGTGGGTGTGTATATGTGTGTACAGTATGTTTATTATAGATTCAATCTGCAAACATGGGTAACATTAGTGGGTTGTTGTCAAGTAGTAAGAAAAAGTAATGATCAAAATATTAACTTGAGACACAAGTTCTTACTTTAACAATGACTTGAGTCCTATAAATGTTAAAACCATGAGTAAAAGAAAACCCCTTTTCCCACATTTAGTTTGTGTGGATATAATGAATATTATTTCAGTATAGAAATCCCTATTTCCAAGCTTTTGAAACAACTTTAGAAAACCTAAACAAATGAAAAAAACCTTATCAGTTTTTAAAAATTTGTACCACAGAATATTTCACTGAAAATTAATTCTCTTAAACCATCATATTTTAGAAACTCACAATTGGTTTTCTTTCTGAATGTTTCTGACTTGACTTCAGTTAACAGAGAAATAATACCAGCTCTCAAATGTTTGCATCTTTGGCTGCTACAGTAGATGAACCAAATGTTGCATTTGATACATATCCAAACATTTAACAATGTGCATATATATCCATCAACAAAGGCAAATAATGTAAATAATAATACCCAATTAGGGTATTATGATCCAAGTCATAGTCTAACAACCAGTGTATTTAAGCTGGAAGCTTTCCTCAAGGTGTTAAAATACAACACAGTTATCAAAAATTGTTGCTGCTTAAATTTTACTAAAGCAAATCTGTTTCTGGTCAGAATACTGTATGTCCAGAGGTTTTGGGGAGGCCCCTGTTAGTCCTGGGTCTTTAGACTTGTCCTAACATCCCCCCTCCCTAGTCATGCATTACTACACCCATGACTATCTTCACAATAAAATATTCAGATTTCAAATCAGAAAGGCCTTATCAACAATAAAAAAATCCCTTATGGAAAGGAATTTCAAAATGGTATATGAATTTAAAGTAAACTATATAACTATATAAAAATCAAACTGAAAACACCAAAACAAATATTTATGGTGTTTATTCTTAGCAAATTTGTTTCCATTCCTCATGGGGACATTACATTCATTTCCTGGACACTTGCCCTAACCTTAACTACTACGTCCCTAACCCTTACCCTTACCTTAATCCAAACCTAACAGGACTTTTTCACCTGGACGACTGAGGACCTTTATAGACATATCCTTATCCTATATCCTATAGACAATCCTATACTGATACCATGATCTTTAAAACTGCTATTCATAATGTTACATCAGAGTCAGTTTTTAAGTCAGTTTTCAAAGTTATGACTAGTTGCAAACCTGACAATCCATGTTGTGGACACTAGTTATGAGTGAAAAGTTTTGGAAGGCTACTTAATCTGGATACACTGAAAATCAGAGAATAAACAAGATCAATGCGGATGTGTATTGTGTTCTTTTCTCAAAGGATAGTGTTATGATTGGTCTATAAGACCAAACAAAGTCCAGTAGCTTAGATTGAACCAGGACGGGGAATTGTATTCCCAGAGCAACAGGTGTGCTGTTTGTCAGTCCTATTAGACATATCTATTGTTCATTTCACAAGCAATTACATCCCATTATGTTTACTGTGTCATATGGGGAATGATTATGTTGTTTTTGACTTAATCATGAATTTATTTTGAGCCTGTGATGCATTGTTTGGTTACTTGTTGCCATGTAGCATTTTGAGTAAAACAGGAAGTACGACATTTCAGTATTTTATTGCATTGGTAGGAAAATGCTCACAGTTCTCAGATGAGCAACAATACAAAGAATAAAGGATGGTATACCACTGAAACAGTAATTAAAAAAAACCTGCAGCTTGGCCACCCTCCCCTCCTGGGCCTGTGTAGTTGTCACTCTGTTTTTTTTTTTTTTCATTCCATTAAGTTATACAAAATAAAGTAACCAGAGCCAACAAGAGATTATTTTTGCAGTGGGTATCAAAGCAATTATAAAAATAAAAACCTTTAAACTCCAAATCTTTAAAATTTGCAATCATCTTTTCAAATTCTACAAATCATAGAGAGCAACAGGTCCAAGCACAGATATTTATGTACTGTATTGCACACCCAAAAAAAAAACATGCCTATGTCCTCTGATGTATCCAATGAAATTATTTTTTTCTGTGCAAATGTTGTTGGGCAATGCAACATCCGCTGTGTAAAGTGGTGCATAGTCATGCTCGACATGTTCACAAGTAACATGCACAAACATAAATGTACAATTAGAATTGGTTCTCAACTAAAATCCATTTTGGATTAAAAACTATGACAGGGATATTTACACACAACACAAAAAGGGAAATACCACTGAAAAGAGAAAGGAAGACTTATATTTGTTCTTTGAAAAGATGAATCCCATCTATTAAAAGTAGATGTTTGGTTATACTACACATTCAAATGGAAAAGAAAGACATTCTCTCTTTGCTTAAAACCCAATTCTTCTTTTTTTGCTTCATAGCCAATGTACACGGTTTGGACACTACATCACAGGGACAAAGATAACACGTATCTGTACAATCAGTCTAGGAATCCATTTGTAGGGAAGCAAAACTCCCAAGTACATTTACACATTAAGCAGAATATAGACAATACACTGCCAGACTAGACCATTCATTAAATAGTGGACATTTCATACAGGAAATTCATGCTGTCAGATCCAACCATGGATATGTGATGTTTCAGACAATATATATTTTTGTTAGAAATATCCCAGGCTAAGTTTACAAGGGAAACCTACTGATCTGTGAATGTGTTAATGATCGATGACAAGTATTCATTTAATTGATTCTTGACCCTCTGGGTTTTGCCGTAAAGATCCTTAATGTCAACCTAGATTATGATCAGAGCTACAGTCTGAGCAGAAAGTAGACCTCAGGCTCTGATGCTGACCGGGAGGAGTCTGCAGCTGGAAGAGAGTTGTCGGTATAATACTGATCTCCATAATGATCCCCGTTGCCATAGAGTAACGATGTGCAAGCTCCTTCAGGAAGGCCCCTGTCCTCCAGCTGACCAAGGTAGCCTGCTATGTAAGAACCAGTTGAGTGTCTGTTAGCTGGTGGATTTTGTGAGGCTGGTTTATTCCTCAATACGACCCCACCAATGCTGTTGGCACTGTTGATCACCACACCTGTCCGAGACTTCAGAGCCTCTTGCTGTCTTTCACGGGCACGGCTGTTAATGTGACGCACTCGACTTTGGCTCCGAGAAGATAAGCGACGGGTTAGGAATGGAGGGGAATCATCTATATCCAATGGGACAGCAGGAGTTATACTTGTTGCCTGTGGCTGTGACACTTGGGTTTTAGCTTCTTGATGCATCTGAGGAGACTGGGGCCTATCTCTGTCACTGTCATCCCCCTCCAGACTGACCAACTTACGCAGCTGTTCTGTAAGTGTATCACAAGAGTGTGACTGGAAAGTTACTTCCCCCATGGTGCCCATTTTCTTTTGCTTCCTCATGTGGGGGGTGATGAAACTGCGACTAATAATGTGGTATTTGCTCTGGAAGTTGCATGATATGTCTTCAGAGGTTAGGTCTCCCAAAGACTTGGACTTACATGGGTTGGGAGCTATTGAGTCTATGGCAGCAGACTGGAAATGTGATGATAAATTTGAGTGCAGTGATTCTCTGGTCTCAGCCTGTGACTGGTGCCTAAAACTGGGTGACTCTTGATTCCATGACTGATTTAAGGTTGGTGGCCTTGTTTCACTTTGGCTGTGTGGCTGGGTGTGTTGAGATTTTGATAGGGGCATTTTGCAGTCATAGTCCAAATGGCTGCCCACTGCATCACAGTCTGGTAAAGGTGAATACAGGTCTCTGTCTCTAGAAATGTTAGTAGACACAAAGGTTTGGCCAGGGAAGCTTTCAGAGGAGGGGAAACCATTATGGAAACACCTCACTTGCTCCCTTTCCATCTGTTTGTTTTCTAGTCTGTCAGACCTGCTTAAAATCTGGCTACCACTATAGGTCCTCTGCTGTGTATATGAACTGCTGAGGTCTCTGCTGTGGTTAAGGGCCTTACAATTGTTTTGAGGACTGGGGTAGCTGGTATGACACAGTGGACTAGAATTGGAGGGTCTACAATTGACTAGTCTGTGGACAGGAGAAGGCTGGTGTTGGTGATGACTGGACAGATGATAGGAAGGTTGATTTCTTGGGGTGGGAGACTGTGAACATGTTTTGTGAGGTGCATGTGAGAGGAGATGTTGCGGACCACAGAATGATGAAGGTTTATTTTGCTGCAAGTATTTGGGAGTGGACTCATGGTTTTGGTAAATAGCATGGCGTTTAGTTGGAGTTATGAGCCTCTCCCATTGGCCACCATGTCTCGGTGAGGTCAGCATCACGTCTAACGGATCCTCATCAACATTTATCTCCACTTCTGCAAAAGCACGTCCCCCTGAGTCATGGAAAAACTGGAAACAACTGTTGTTTACTGAGGAGTTCATGTACTGTTTAGAGGTACCCCACTCCATCTCAGGTACTGATGCTGGGGGATCATACACTTCCTCATATACACTCTCCTCTGCCTCCTCAATTTTTTCACCTGCACCCTTCTTTATGCACATATCATCCCTGCCCAAACTCTCCGCCTTCCCTAAACCTTGAACCACCTCTGCTGGAGAGGACCCCAAGCTGTTTGAGGGCATTCTTTCTATAGTGTCTGCCTGAACATGGAACGACTGTTTACTCAGATTGTACACTGATACAGGCAACAGCACCTCCTCATCAAGAATGGTGTACACCTCCTCAAGTTCAGCAGTTTCAGGGCTGGAGAGGAGGGCTGGAGCAGAGGCATCTGCCTGGGAAATTATCAAGTGTTTCGTGTTAGGAGCAGCTGTGTTGGTTGTGAGAGGAGGCCTTAAATCTTGCAGCGTTTTAGGGATGGTAGACCTGAAGTTTGAGTGATTGGAAGGAGTGTGATCATGAGATAATTTAAAAACGTTATCCTCAACAGTGCTTTCAAATTTACCAATAAGAGCTGAAATAGAGCCACATGTATCTTGCTCATTTCCTAAGGACACGGCATCAATGAGTCTGGAGATGGCGCTGTCATGCAAAGAGCTGGGACTCTTTGGATCACAGTCCATATTCACAGGGGAAAGAAGTGCCACAGAGGTGGGGCCATAAGAGGAGGATAAGGAGACTACAGGTGCAGCTGTGAATGCTGTGCTGTTTGATGATGTTTCAGGTTTATCTGACCTCATGTGGTCGTTTCTGCAAGGTGATGCCAAACAATTTTTTTCTGTTCCTGTGGAGATTATCTTCGATGTGCTGACTGCATTCTGTTCCGTCTTCTGGTAATTGGCGTAGTCTTCCTCCCGTCTTACCTCCCCTCCACCAATAACCAGATACGAGGTCTCCGCTGGTTGGTCAGTTTGTTTAATTCTATATTTCTGAGAAGGGGAAGAGACGTTTGGTTCAATGGAGAACGATGATTCAATGAGAAGGTCCACAGAGGAAGACTTGGGCCTGTTGAGGGGATAGACTCCTGTGGAGACATATAACAAAAACATTAATAAAGACTTAAAGAATCATATTCTCCCATTTGATGTTTAACACCGAGCCAACCAACAATTAAATGACAACACAAGGCAACACAAGCCAATACAAGGCAATAGCAATACACAGACAAATGGGTCACCATGTACAACCATGATAGGGAAAGCTGGAAAATGAGGCTGTGGAGGTTAAAAAAAAAAAAAAAACACAAGAATCCATGTTTGCGAACATTATATTAGAAAAGAGATGGTCAAAATAGGATTGGTTCAGTCAAATGGGATCAAATGATACAGCAATATATTTCTCACTTTCAAACAAAATACACTGGGTGGACGCAATACTGGTATGTTTTTGAACAATGCAACCTTCAGACAATAGGTATTTTAGATTACCTGCAGGAATATCCTAGTCAGTTCTCTACTATAAAGAAGGACAACAAATGAAGATGGGACAGAAAAGGCATGTTAAAGTATCGTGAAGAGTAGGCTGTAATGTCAGTTCACAGGGTTAATGTACATGTGTTTTAGATAAAGCAATGGAGATCAATTTGCAAAAGCAATTGCAGGTAAAATGCACCTTAAGGACATGTCAACTTCAAGCACTGTATTTAAAAAATGTAGCATTTTTGTCTTACAGTTTAGTGAAAGACTTGGATAAAACACTATAACTAGTCCCAAAGCTGATTTTATTAATGTCACACATTGTTGTGGGATGGTTTATGTTAGTATTGGATAATAATTTTCATAATTTTCTAATATTTCTGTTAATGAAACTTGTATGAATGGAATTTGGGTCGAAGTTGGATAATTCTGTAACCTATTCTGGCCTCTTTTTTTGACTGGGATAAGTAAATACCCACCAATGACAGTGTCTGCACCCATATCATGTTGCTCCTTCTCTGGGGAGCAGAGGGATAGCTGCCCTTGAAGAAGCCTGTCTAAGGGCATGGAAATAGGCCTGTGGATGAGTGGGCCTCGGGCCTGAAGACGCTTCTCCACCCCTCCTTCTTTCCCTGAAACGCCCTCTCCTCCTGCTGCCATGCCTGTGCCATTTTTTTGGTCTGATATTGAAGCCACCGACTCCGATAGCAACATCTTGGTCTTCTTCCGTCCCTTTGCCGGGGCACTGGCTGTACGTCTCAGGAGGTGATCACTGATGGAGCGTTTCCGAAGGCCACTGGAGTTTGTATCCACTGAGGACTTGGAAGAACGATTAAACAAACCCCGGATACCTCGCAGCTGATGGCCCTGAGGGTGGTAGGACCAGAAGAGGAGGGACATATGAAGGGAAAAAAAGATCAGCAAAGAGGAAAGGGAATATGCTTCTCAGACACACATCATCAACACGTGCACTTCGCACATAGACTGAACACGAGATTTCACACATTACAGTTTAAAAAGGGTGAAAACATGTCATGTAATGAATGTAGTTTACAGCAGTTGCATGCCTTTTTTGTGCACAGCCAATAGATGGCACTCTTACTCCACAACACATGATATGTAAGAAGCCGGTGTGAATTATGCAGGCATTAAAATACTTTGTTGACAATGAGAGAACAGCAGAAGAAAAAAAAGAATTATGATAAAATGTCCCCATGTAAGCAAACTGTTTAAAGCAACACACAAACAATGAAGATACAGCTGAACACAAGCTTCACTTTTGCATCATGCATTACTGTTTCATGCAGCACCACACAGAGGCTAGGGCATCGGGATACCTTGTTAGAGCCTAGAAAGTGCATTATGGTAAAGCTGGGGTTCAGGACTAGGGGACTCCACTAGAAAGACAAAGGATTGAAGGAGCAACAAGAAGAGAGAAACATTTTTTTACCTCTGAAAAAAATCCCCTCAATTGACAAAAAGATAAAAAGACGCTCACAGAGGGAACGCTGCAGTGAACGCAAGGACTACACAGCACTTACCTTCCCATAGACATCGTGTATTGACACATGCACAAAGATGGAAGCCTCGGTCAGTCCCTCCAAGTAAACATGTCTGTAACCTGTTGTTAGACATGAAGCGAGAAAAGCGTGTGAGCGAGGGAATGCGTCAAAGAGCTGCACTAGCTGCCATCACACTGGTGATTGTGTAGCTGCTGCCTGAGGAGAGGGGCATCAACAGTTCAGGGACAACTCTGATGGATGTGGACAACAAAAATAACCTGCCATGCCACAGGTCTTTTACTGTACAAATCAAAGAAATCATAATGCACTACATACAAGATGATGTGCCCCATAGCACTGCCATGAGGGAAATTCTGTGTTTATAAGTGTGTGAGCGTGAATCAGTCTATTTGTGTTAAACAGCAGAACTATAATGATTCTAACTGGCAGTGACAAAGTTGGCATGACCTTCATTCATACGCAATTGACACACAGTTTTTTTTTTGTTTTGTTTTTTTTTTAAGATAGAGCTGAAGACACAGTAATCCAGTACAAACCAGGCATCAGGCTGCTGAAGGCAACAGTTCGTTGGCCAATAAAGTCCCGTCCAATAGGGTCATGGTCCCAAACAAGGAAACGCACCAGAGCCATCTCAGCCATGTGAAGTGTGAAGGACAGAGATTCCTCCCAAACTGGATTAAAACCTGTGGAAAAGACATGCATACATCCCTATCATAATTATATACTGACACATG
Organism: Mastacembelus armatus; assembly: GCF_900324485.2. NCBI lineage: Eukaryota > Metazoa > Chordata > Actinopteri > Synbranchiformes > Mastacembelidae > Mastacembelus > Mastacembelus armatus. The sequence continues at coordinate 12,448,110 of NC_046645.1, forward strand.
CAGAAACTCCATCTCATCAAAACAAAAAGAAATGTTGTAACGATGAGTCAACTGAAGTATTTCATGGATCAATGCCTTGCACACTAATCTTATATGTTGGCTCTATAACCTTTTCCAGTGGAGGTTTTTACCCTCCCCCCTTGTGGGTGCCCTCACTTGTGGGAGCATGTTAGGGGTGACACCAGAGGGCCCGTCTGTTCTGTATCCTTATCCCTTTAATTAATTAATCTGACTTTTGATCCCAGCAGTGCTCCGGAGCCCAAAGAAAAATGCAGCATCTGTGGCTGTAGCATTTTTCATCAATTATTCAATTATTCAAGGGGGTGAGATGCCATCAGATTTGAAATTGGTTGTATTTCTTAAATGCATTATTTTTAATGATATTTACATAGTACTATGAAGCCATATTGCTCTTTTCAAAGGATTAAAAAGTAAAATGCAAAAGCAACAAAAATATAAGTAAGAAAAAAATACAATTTCATTCTAAACTATTCAAAACACCAACAGGAACTAGTGGGTCATCTATCAGGAAAAAATGGGAAGCTGAGAAGAGGAGGCTGCTAAATCCCAATATGGTTTCTAGAGTTAAAATCATTTTTCAGCAGCTTTCCATTGTAGTACATTGTGGTGTTGTTCAGGTTGATCACTGTGTGTGTGTGTCTAACCATTGTCATCAACAACTCGTGTCTGCTCCTTGCAGCAATCAACTGGCAGGCCGATGATCTCCACTTCTACAAATGGATCAATAATCTGACAGAAGACAAAGGGTGATAAAATTATGTACATTTTATTTTATACTGCTGAGTATATATTTTAAGAGCTAGCTGAAAATCTCTAAGTAGTCACATATAATATTATATGTGTGTGAAAAAAGGAGTATAGAGAAAAATAAAAAGACACGTGTTTTAGTGTGTTTTTACCTCTCCACGGTCACCAAGCATGGAGTCTGGCGGTTTGGGCAACTGCTGTCCACTAATGATCTTAAGAACCAGCTGCTTTTTGGGGTAAGCCGGAAGAGGGTCATCACTGAATGGGTTGAAGGAGCCTGAAGGAAATAAAGCAAAGCAGAGGAACAACTGTGAAGTGCAAAAACAGTTTTTTAATATTACCTACTATTGCGTGGATCCAATCACAAAAACAACTAAACATTATTGTGCACACCAGCTTTTGTTTGCATGGGAAAACAATGAGATACACGTGTTTGTGTTTGTGCTTGCGTGTGTGCATCTACTCTGTACCTTTACACATAGGAGGGGGCTTGAGGACGTAGCCAATGCCTCCGTTCACCATGAACTTGGCTCTGTTGAGCTGCATCATCCTGCCCTCGGTCTGGTAGTTCAGAGCAACTGAAAGAAAAAAATATGAAGGAGCTTTTAATTACTTAAACATCACTAAACCTCCACCCATGTGCACCCACTGATTCAATTATTATTCAGATACTGGTGTAGTATAGATAAACAGTGAAAATCAGTGAGGAGGCTCGGTAGTCATATAAAGATTAATTAATCCATGAAGACTGTTTGTCTGTACAATCTCCAAACCTTAATTAGGAAAAAGAAATGAGTAAGGAAACAAGCAAGAAGAGCATGTATGTGAAAAGACTGAATCATAGCTGCTTCAAATCCAATAAGATTCAAAGACTGGTTTTTGAATATTTTACTTCTTTTCTTCCATGACTCAATTTCTATTTTTTCATCCCAGGAATGGTGATTTCGTAGAAATTAAGAGACCAATATGGATCAGTGAAAATAAAAAACAGAAACAAATGAATTGGCAGGGAGAGGCAGGCATTCCTTGGATTTCCTGAAGCCTTTTATTTTCACGCAGATAAAAATATTTATTCTATTTATATTATTTTTATTCCAACTGTTTTTCAGTTAGTCTGCATGTTCATACCCATAGCCTCAGCACACATTAGTCAACTACACCATTTGTACATTTGTAGAACTGAAATGTGTAGTGATGATGGCACAGACAAAGTCCGTTTGTACATGTGTGTATGTGCATGCAATATCAATGAATGCATAATGACAGGTATGTGGCTAAAGGGAAGACATTTGGTGTTTCATTAACAGACAACCTCCATGCAGGTTAAAAACTGAAAGTGACAAGACTGCCTTACCCAACTGACAACCCACATTCCAGTAAAACTGGGGGTTGAAATTGGACGAGTCAATACGATAGGCTGAGGGATAAATCCGTGACAGCTGCCTCTGGTTAAAACCCAGGAACTGCTCGGCTTTGTGGTTGACCAGAGACTGGGCTCTGGTCTCGCTGAATGACAGAACATCACCTGGAGTACCTGAAGAGAAACATGGGTTAGGCATGAGGAAATGTTTCCAACTGCAATGTACGTATTTGCTTGCGCGTGTAGGTGTCAGAGGTTTTGGTGTTCACCTTCATTCAGACACTCCTGGGAGGCAACAGAGTTGGTGAACACCACCAGGTTTGAGAGATCTCTACTCAGTTTCATCGTCTTCCTCTTCCTTCCACCCCTAAAACCAATTACCAGATGACAAATGCAAGAGAGGATAAATACGAGAGTGAGTGAGATCACACAGATATCAAGTTAAGACATGCACACACTCTTCTACTTATTTAAGTATTTTCAGTGGCAAAAGTAGAGTAAAGAGGAGGACTGTCCATCAAAGAGACAGTTTGCAAACCACATGAAAGAGCATCAGAGGCTAAAACATAGTAGGGACCAGAGCTCATGCAGTGAAGCAAGACTCTCACACATTCAATTTCACATACTATCACACACACACATGTTCTCGTACTCATCCACTGAAACAGTCAATCATAGTCACACAGATGCATGTTTGCAGGAATCAGTACTGTGACAGTTCTTGAGGACATGAATACAGTAAAGGAATACGACCCAGGAAGAGAGACTGGGAAAAAAAAGAGGCAAATGCCTGGGACACAGAATGCGAATGAGGAAAAACACAGCTAAACTCCATACTTCCTATCTTTCAACAAGAGGAAAATGAGACAAAGCTGGACAAAGAATGTATATGAAGAAGAAATGGGCTATGTTCAAGCTGCCAATGAAAACTGATTCAATTTTCTCATTTTGTTTATGACTTGGGTCTATTTTTTAATAACTGTGAATAGAAAATCCATAAAAATGCTTGAGGAAAGAAAGAAAGCACTGCAAAAGTGAAGCTATTCAAAGAAGGGATAGTGGAGTGGAATATGTGGGATGCAATGTAAACAAAACTCAAACTGACATTGGTAGAAATTAACCAATGTCACTTTGTCCACATGTTGAGATACTACACTTGAGTAGTTCGATTTTATGCTATTTTATAGCCCAAAATTTTGAAGGTTTTTAAACAATGGTTACATGATAATGCTTTAATGTTATTGCAAAGTAATAAAACTAACTAACTTTAAAAAAAAAAAAAAAACAATAAAAATCTCTAATAGAAGAATATGTTATTGTTGGATAAAATGTCTAATATTTTACACTACAATCCCAGCCACGAGCCACTGGAGCTGCACGACAACACCCTACTTTGCTGTCAGTGGTATCTCGAGGTTTTAGGTCCATTATTCTTTCCCTCACCAACATAAAGTAGTGTTAGAGAAGCCTTTGTATTGCACTCTGACACCATTGGGGTGTTTAATGCTCCCCCAGCAATCAAGCACCAAACCTCTCAGTTGTCAGAGATTAGTGTTAGAAGCAGGTCACCTGTTGAACTGTCCTCCAGCCTCCCTCCCAGACCTCTCCTGACCGTCATCCTCCTTGTCTGTGTTTTGGCATGACAGCCTGGATTTGGAGTGCCTCTGGATGGTGGGCACACACAAACAAACAAGTTACACTAAAATGAGGGTTTGCTCACAAGTTGAAAAGCAGAAAGGTATTGCATATATCCTTCAGTTGAAATGCTGATACACTTGTATACTGTATGTACACTGCACAGGGGTTGTTCATGTGTCTCAAAGAGTGAGTCATAGAGCGTTGTTATTGTCGTAGCAGTTTGAATGTGTGTTTGTGCGTGTCGGTGGGTGTTCTAGGTATTTTCTATGTTTGTAATTATAGAGAATGTGCATTTGGTGAAATGTGTGTTTGCTTCTGTAAGAAGCTGTCTCTATTACAGCTAAACTGAACTTGGGAAGAGGATAAGGGTTGCAGTAATTACAGGGTTCAGGCTGCTTGCCAACAGATTACATGCACCCATGCATGCACACATACATACACACACGTGGGAGGATGCATAATATGCAAGGAGGGAGGCATAAAAGAACGAAGAGGGGACGTGTGTAGGAAAACAGGAAAGAGGAAAGTAAAAAATAAGCAAATGGACAGAGAAAGAATGTCAGTGGGAAATAACAGGCTGAAAACTTAAGCAATGTAGAGAATACCTGTCACAAACACAATTGCATAGATATGATATTGATGCCCAAACCTGAATTATATTGTACAAGCAACAACAAATTAGAGCAACACTAAGTGTATCTCAGGAAAAAAAAAATCTCAGTCAATTGTACTGCCTTTATCTGGCAGCCTACACCATTAGCACCCTTCAGAATAACAAAGAGAGAGGATTTAAATCAAGACAGTACATGCTTTAGTTCACCATGTTTAATTCACATACTCATAACACATGACCTTACTGCATTGATCTGCTGTGTGGAAGCTAAGTGTGCCAGTCCTAAATATGATAATGCAACCTATCACATGCTGAGGATAACACTACTGAGGGTGTTCTGTATGTGTGTCTTTAAAAATTCAATGTTTAATATTTACAGGGATCTATTAACAGAAATGGAATATAGTATTCATAAATATGTTGTCATTAGTGTGTAATCACCCAAAAAAAAAAAAACAGCTGTTGCATTTTCTTAAAATAAGCCTTTTAAGAGCAGGTCTCCTTTCACAGAGGCAGCCATGTTGTGCTGCAAAGGCTTGTTATTTTAATCAAAAAGTATAAACTTGATATAGTTTTGTTTTTTAATTTTGCCCAAAGAAGTCCAATAGCCCATATGCAACACCCAGCAGTTACTAGTGGTCCTTCACAAAAACTGTTTGGAATCATTGCTGACCTTTGCTTGCAGACTTTTCTAATCTTAACTGAACCACTGCCTCCTGTCAGCCATCTCAGTAGCTGTTAAGTTGAGTGACAAATGTTAAATTGATGGTGGAGGCTAATGAACGATTTCTGCCTGTCTGGCTGTCCAGTCAGGAGAATCAGTGATTTCACATATTTAGTTTAGAATCTCACAAAATGCAGACCGCATTGGTTTTTTGAGGCCAGTGTGGTGTGTCAGGTAAATAAAGCAACGAAATAGCTGCACACCATTCAATAAAGGTGTCCTGAAGAAGAGAACTTTCTAAAGTTTTGTAATATTGTGGTGCAGTAGAGACATATTTCATTACCTCCTACCCTGCAAGTAAACTAATCTAATTTTGCCATGTGAGACCCCACATAAATAGATCAAGAATAAAAGGGAAAGGAATAAGCTGTCTATCCATGCTCCTCACCTTCTGTTTGAGAGTCGTGATGAAGGATCTGCTTTGGGATTTCCTCAGAACCCCTTTGGAGCCCTAGAGAAAAGGAGGACACATTCAAAGAGTCTTCATGTGTGCGTTGCTTGTTTACAGTGTGGATCATTTCGTGCGAATGTACTAACAACCACATTAGCACCCAGTGAGTCACTAAAACCCTAAAGCTCAGTTGCTGGAGGAGCTACAATAGACATCAGCCAAGAAAAATAAGAAAAAGTAGGAAACTGAAAAAAAAAACAAAATTTACAGCACAGACGACAAAGAGGGAAAAGGCTTTTGAGACAGAATGATACGAAGGGGATCACCAACAAAGCTGGAGTAGAATAAAGAGAACAGGAAACCCTCTCGCACCCACCACATTAAAATGGTTGTCAGGAAACTGAGGCAGCTAAAAATAGCATGAGAGGCAAGCAGGGAAATTAAATATTAAGTAACACTGCAGACATTTAGTTTCTCATCAACTTTGGACTATTTTGACATGCTTAGCATGAAACATGTGGAAATAGAGCTTTTTCAGCAGAGTGGACAACGAAGGTGCTAGGTGTTTGCTCGGTGGATGTATTTGACCTGTGAGTGGTGCAGTAACTACTCCTTTATTTTTTCCCTCCATGACTAATACCATGGCCTAGTTTTATGACTCCTCCCTTATGTTCATTCTCTACCTCTGTTTTCAGGTATGACTCTGCTCCTTATGCAATGCCTTTGGTGCTGTACCTGCCGCAGGTTGTTCTGAAGGCCCTGGTGCGTTGCTCGGAGCAGAGCTCTGATGCTGAAGCTGTCAGTATCTTCCTTGTCCCCGATCCGAGACTCCTTCAAAAGAGAGTCCAGTTTCTTTCTGATGTGAGACTCCACTTGGTGATGACCATTGCCCTGTGTGGAAGAAAACATGAGATACTGTGAGAAAAAGAGCTTTGGCAAGAAAATGAGATACATTTGGAAGTTATTCAATAGACATACTCTACAAGGATATTATTTATAAGCAGGAGAAAATCACGAGGCGTGCTCGTTCGTAGCAAGGATACACATTGTCACCGTTGCCAGATACCAAACACAATCCATGATGAACAGTTCAGTCAGACCTGCTGTTCCAGACCAAACAGCGCCACCTTTTGGCAGGAAAATTAACCACAGATGTAGACATACCGGTGTGCACCACCAGGCAGTTAAACAAAATGCTAATGCTGTTTTTACCCCTGTGTCATCTCCAGGAAATAAGTATTACCTATTCAGTATTTTTCCTATACCCTTATATAGATATTTAAAGAAATAATATTAAAAGTCAATAACAAAAAGTTCTTTACCCATCTCATATAATAGATGCTCTATAGTGAATTGGAAACTGAGATGAATTACTATTTTACAGAATCAGGAGTAAAGTCACCTATCAGCATGTTTACACCTTCATTTATAAACTGCTACTGTTATTATTATTATTATCCTTTATTACAGGTGGCACAGGTTGGGCTGTGTAGAACAATGCATTACATAAATTAGTTTGTTTGCAAACTGTACCAGGTCCATGATGTGTGTTGCAATAAAAGTAAAAATAAAGTCACAGACCTTGTATTCCTACTGGAGGAAAATGATATCACACTGTTAAAGTGGTTTAATGAGCTCAATACAAAACCTGTCATCAGTGGAAACCTGCCACAACCACTTTTAAAATGACAATGATCATCCAAAGTGGCATCTGCAGCCTCATGCCTCCAGCTAAATGTGGAAGAATGATGCCATATTCGATTACACAACTAAACCATCTGGAAAATGTGTTTTCTTGCTTTAAATGTGGTGAACAGGACCCTGTCACTATTCTGAACAGGATTACAAATCACTATAAAAATGGCAGGAGTGAGCTACATAAGCAAACAGCGATAAGATGCCCTGTTGTTTTAATTGTTGCTGCACCACTTATTTAGTAAAAAAAATTCTTTTTCTACCCTTGAGTGTCTTAATAGTAATACCTGCACCATTAAACATTGATTATTCCCAAACACTGCTGTGATCATGATCAATAAAACTGTATAAGTGCCAACATTACTACCCAATTACTGAAGCCATTACATTGAGCACAACAATGTCATTAAAGTCCCATTATCTAAACAGTTTATGGTGTCTGAATCTGAAGGAAATAGGTTTGATCTAACACTGGTCCCTGCTGGTCCAAACTGAGCATGTTTTGTGGCCAGATGCTGTACTGTTATTCCTTTGTATTAATTTGAAAGAACTGATTAAGTGGCTTAAAAAAAAAAAAACTAATTGAGAGCCACAAAAGAAAGCTGCTCAGGCAGAGAGGAGAAATATAGCAGATTTAAAAATATATTGAATTACTGTTATCTACATTTTAAGTAATTCAAAGGAGAATTAACAAAATTATAAATTACTTGTTTTAATTATTCATTTTTATGTAAGATTTATAAATCAAAATATTGTTTTAATTTGTTGTATCAGTGAAGATACAAGTTTCATTTTGAAAATAAACTTAGTGCATACTCGGTCTTAGATGCTGTAGGTGGGAGCAGTTGAATGAGTGAATGGGATAGTACAGCTGTTTTGCACTGATCTAAACTGAGCTTCCTGAGCCACTGGTTATTTTGCACATTTTATGGTCTTACTATGTGAATAGCTTATGACAAAAATTAGAAAAGGTAGAAATATTTTTTTTCCAAATTAATTCATTACTACAAAATAAACACATTAAATGTAACTCCAGAGGTGGATACCAATGGATGGAAAAGGATGAAAACTAGAAAACAAGTAAGAAAAATTCAACCAAGAGGGGGTAATTTGAGTGTTTATTATGGTACATTAATCTATCTTACATTACTGCTCTTGAGCTTGAAGTCATCCTCAATTTCATCAGCACTGTCATCGTCAGACACCTCTCCTTCCTCAGCGTCTGCAGACAGATAGGCAGGCAGACGTTTCCCCTGGGTGGATTAAAGACAAAGACATGGGAGGAGAGTGACAAACATTTCACGCATGCATATGTCTTAAATGCAGCACGGCCCCTTGCTCAGCTCTTTTATATGCAAGAACACCCATAAAGGTTGCACCTCTAAGACACAGTCCTAGAATAATGCAGCAGAATTCAACATGTTTCACTCAGACGTTCACTTAACCACACAGAAGCCTGGACACAAAAAAAAACGTACAGACACCCCTCTTTTTTAATGTGGCTCCTTGACCAGTATCTATAGGCAAAATGAAAGCCATTACAGCCACATATAAACACACAAATATTACAAAACACACAAACAATGTGCAAGCAGCTGCAGATTCCATGGAAAAGCTCCCTGAGCTGCCACCATTCTGAAGGTGTGACTGGGAGATTTTATAAGCTTATAAGCAAGAGGTGAAAGGTTCTCAAAGGAGGGCAAAGGGGGGGAGGAAAGGGACAGAGGAAAACTGTTAGAGGAGTTAAGGCATTTATAGAAAATCAATAATGCTCTTTCAGTTTTGAGATATCTGCCTGGGAAGAGACAAAACCAGAGCTCATTTTCTCAGGGAACATTGCAGCCTTTCTTCACATTACTGATAACGTCAATTTTATCTGGTTCTTATAAGAAAGAAATCAAATAAATTCAGAAGGCTTTTGCTCATCCAGAGTCTCTGTCTCTCAGTTTCTTTGTTTGAGTAAGTCCTGGTGGATAAGGATCTTCTGAGTCTGAGGCCATCAAAGTGAGAGCTGATATTAAAAAAAAAAAAAAAACTTTTTGGGTTTTCTTTCTTTTTTAGGATGATCATATCAACCAGGTTTCACAGATAACTGTCTAGGCCCCTGTCCTACCTTTTTAAACAACAGAAGTCAAAGAGCTAAGCTGGAGAAACTGGACATGATACACTACATTGAGGTATCTAGAATATCCAGTGTCCTATCTCTGTGGATAAACTGTGTATGGCTTACTTACTAGTACTTTGTCAACATGTATGATTTTCTGTTCTTATGTGTTACAGTTTTGTGTTGCATAGCATGCATGCTTAGCATATAGCTCTACAGTTACAGTGATAGTTCCATTTAAGCTTTCACGGCTATGCATTTTGGAGCTGTATAACAACATCATGATACAGTAATTCTGCTTCTGTTGCTAGTAATCTATACACGCTCCGAAAAAGCACCAACATCAGTCACACAGCGCACAGGTCTGCAACAACAGTAAGTCGAGCAACTTCACAGGCTGTGCTCAAGTTGTTTTGAAGTGTGCCAAGTGTAGTTCCTTAGTTTTGTTCTAATTAAAAATGATATATTTTATTAATACATTTTTTGGAAAAAAATATGTTGATCCTCTCTATTAGGCTTACTGATTGACAGTCCTAAATGAGTCGCAATGAAGGCTTTATCTGGTTGTTTGTGTGTATGTATTTGTTTGTATATGCGTAAGCTGGAAAACAATAAAATCTTTCACCATCTCGTTCTTCTCTCCTTTCCCCTCTATGATTATTACAATTACCTTCCTTTGACCTTCCTTCTCCTTTTCCTTCACTTCATCTGTTTACAGGCAATAATTAGCTGCCTCTCACTGCCTTTCTCGATTCTCTTCCTCTTTATAGCAGTGCACATGATGTAAAATATGTCACGATAAAAAAAAAAAAACGTTGCTTTTTTCTCTAGTAAGAAAAAGTAAACACTGTGCAGAGGTGTTATGCAGATTCCCTGATCCACACTGACAGGTAGGGCGCATTTTAATTGTGCAATTTATTTACTCATTTAAAAACACAGACTGCCAATAATCTATCCATCCATCCATCCAACTGCTAAATGACGTTTTCTTACTTTGATGAGTATCTTGCCCTGCAGGCTGTGAGGACTGGGCAACGTTTTGTGGTCCTTGCTCAGCACGTCTCTCACGTCCAGTTTGTCTCCAAAGATTTCACGTAGGTACTCAGCAATCTTCTTCTGCTGCTGGATGCTACAGTGGTTCTCTATAGACAGAATTACTGGGTACCTGAAGAAGAAAAAAATCACTCAGCTTTCTATAAATTACATAAAACCTGTCAGTGCATTAAATGTTCTTGACTGAAGTGAGACTGATCCACTGACATGGGTGTGAATCACATTTCACTTCTCACCTCCAGCCATCAGAACGGAGAGGAGGTGAATGTTAAAAAATACAGTCGCATAAACACACTGGTGTGTGTGTGTGTGTGTGTGCGTGTCTGTGTTTTCATTTAGAAAAGGTGAGACGTCCAGTGGCCACACAGCACCATAGCTCGAATGTCAGATTTGTCAGACTGACAGACTGACTCCCCAAGGCGCCGCAGCCCGACTCTGACCTCCAACTCTGATCCCCAAAACACGCACACGCACACACACTTAAGCACACAAACAGGCCCTTTGCCAACGACAAAAAGACACAAAAGAGAGAGACTCATTTCATTTAGACACACAGACAGTGACGTCCTCACAGCGAAATCAGTGGGTCGGCCCAATGAGCTGTGCAATGTGTGTGTGTGTGTGTGTGTGTGTGTGTGAGACTGGTTCTATTTCAATACAGCGCAGGGACCATCAATCATACTAACAGGTGGCACTGATGATAAAATATCAGCTGAATGTAAAAGGTGAGAATATCCAGAGAGAGTCAAAAGAGAGAAAGAAAAAGCACAAGACAATTCATTCATTTATTCTTGCTGTCCTCATTATTACAGATGATTAATTAATAAGGTATGAGATTATGAGAGTATTTCCTAACAAGCAAGTGAGTGTTTTCTTTTTGATATTTTGGATATATAGGAATTTGATTTATTCCAGAAAAACATAAACAGCTATAGCAAGGCTATCATCAGAAGAAATATAAGTTAATTAACAAAAAATATTTGATGGCATTTATTTTCATTCTAGATGAAGTGATCATTTAATCTATAAAATGTTGGAAAATTACTTCTATAATTCTTCAAAATTTAGTTTATTGTCACATATGATGAAAATCAGCCAGATGAAGAAAAAATGTGCACCTTAATCTGATGTTCCAGCAAACTAATACATCAGTCCTGTAGTCACATTTCTTTTTAAATACTGTCTCCATTTTTTTATAAGACAGCCACTGCCATCATATGTGCAGTCAATGTCAAAATAAGCCAAAGTGGCAGCAGGAAGCTACATGATTCACCACTTTGTTTGGGTATTGTTGGACCCAACAGAGACAAACAGTGGCTCCTCAGGGAGCCAGAGGAAATGCTGAAAAGCAGATGGCTCAGTAATAGGTGCTAATTACTGCCAGGAATCACAGTGTTCTCTGAAAAACACAAACCTGGCTGTCTAAATGCAGCAACTTTCTTGTTAAACTTTTTGGGGAAACCTTCCATCGAAATCATAGATATCCCATCATAACAGTGTGAGAAATAATAGCAAGAAACATGTTTTATGAGGGAAAATACAGTAGTTGTGCACCTTTATAAATCAGGGTGGAGCTGCTCTCCTTGAGTGGGTTGATCCTACTGCAGTGTATCTTACGGAAATGCGCTGTTTACAAGACTAGAAAGAACTAGAAAAGATGTGGAAGGTAAAAGCAACAGTGGTCGCCGTGGTAATCGGCACCCTCAGGGCTGTGACCCCAAAACTGGGAGAGTGGCTCCAACAGATCCCAGGAACAACATCAGAGCTCTCAGTTCAGAAGAGCGCAGTGCAGCCTAAGATACTGCGAACAACCCTCAAACTCCCAGGCCTCTGCTAGAGGACCCGAGATTGAGGAAGACACACACACCACCCATAGGGGTGAGAAGGGAAATTTTTATATATATATATATATATATATATATATATATATATATATATCACCTATTACTGAATGAATGAATGAATGAATACAAACTTTAATAACAATATAAGAGTTTTATTCAAAATAGTATTTTGGAATACTACATTAAATGTTAAAAGTCTTCAGTAGTATGAACAGATATAAAGCTTTATTATGTTTATGTTCCTATGAATAAAGTGAGTTACACTGTGGGTTGAGATTAGGACTCTGTTTTTAATCTCTATTTGTTTTAGTTTTGCAACATTAATAGCAGCATTTTTATCATAGCTGATATAATGGGATAAACTCTTAAGATGTCACAAACCCTGACATGCAATCACATACATGCTGTACTATGGAGAGCTTTGACTCACTGGTTATTAACGAAGGCATATTTGTTGATGGTCTCTATGACCGACTTGAACGGTATCTTGGAGGTCAGAGTGTAGCCATGCTGGACCATGGGCTCTCCATCAGGACCATCCCAACAGTCCACTGCAGGAAAAAAATAGCAGAAATGATCCATGAATATGGAAAACAGTCACGTCCTCCTTGCCATGGGAAACACAAGCACTGTTATTAGTTTCTATCACTTCTCAGCTTCTATCACTATTCATCTTTAAATCTTAGACTGTGTTTTTCATTTGGACTTTTCTCTTCAGCTATTTCACGCTGGTGTTAATTCAGTGTAGGACAGAAAATGGTGTGAATGAAAGCAACAGCATGCGCAAGATTGTGCTATTCTGTATGTTTTGTTTTTTCTGTGTTTGCTGCATCTGTGGACCTGATTCAAAATACCAAATATAAATGCAACACAAAATAGGTGTTTTGGGTTTTATTCCAAATTGCTGAACAAATACTTTATTCCATTTTTAGAGTCATAACAGCTGTCTTGTCTAGTCACAATAGCCCATTTTCACAACTGACATATCAACTTGTAAAAACAAATACATAGTTAAAGTACATGCTCTGTTCTATGTAAGTGTCCCAGTAATGACCCAGCATAACCACCACTGGGACCCTGAAACTGAAGCAGCTAAATGCAGTTCAGCCAACATCATTTATATTTTTTGGACCTGTGCTTTTCCTGCGGTAACAAGTCATAATGTCTTCCATGGAAAACGCACACTGAGTCTAGTCTGTAAACTCATGCTTACCTTCTACGCAGCGGCAGCCAGACTGCAGCACCCAGGCGTACATGTCTGTCTTGGAGTGGGAGAGAAGCTGGTCTCCAGTCAGGTAAGTGTTATGGGAGGAGGCAATGAAGTAGTTACACAAAGGTTGATCCATATCTTGATTGATCTCGTGGTGCAAGGGGTTGAAAATGTCACATGCTGGACTGCGCATAAAATTTGTGAAACCTGAAGATGAATAACAAATGCATGGAAAATCCAGTCAAAATAGGCATCCCCATGTACTGTATTAGTTTACCTACAGGTTAGATATCTATTGTTCGCAGACAATGAATCCTAGCAACTTTGGTGCCCACCTGACGTTTCATCTAATGCCCTGATGAGGTTTATATATTTGGTTTAAAGTGAAATTTCACTCTGGATGGATGACACTTGACTCAAAAATCCATGTGAATCCAGAGCATAATGATTTCTAATGACGAGCTCCTGACTCTTTTCCTAGCATCACCAGCAGTCGAGGTTTCCACCTATCCTGTGAAATATCTCATTTTGAAATAAAATTGAAAGGCATAGCCACTTCAGTAGCACAATAGCATCTACAATATCTATTGATCAGCAGGAAAATGATAAGAGACGGGCGCATTCAAACCACGTTCTGTGGTTTCAAACAAGAGCAGTGGGTTTGAGGTTTGAAACCACATCAGTGGTAGATGCACTTCACACAGCCAGCTTTTTTTTAGGTGGTACCGCATGAAGAGGAGTGAAAGGGAAAATGCATCCTTTCATCCAGACAGGAGGGATAAAAATGAGACAGGAATGCCAAGAGCAGGAAATAAGCGAGAAAGCAGTTTAGGGAAAAGAAGCAGGGAGTTAATTTTAGAAAAGTAGATTGCAGAGGACAAATGAAAAAATGTGAAGGGGGGATTTTTGGTATGGAAAATCAATGATTGGACTGGACATGCGAGCTTGTCATGGTACCATCACAGCTAAATCCAGGGTTTGCTGTGTCACATGCATGAACTATATTAGGTATATTTACAGTCACACAGATACAAAGAAAATAATTTAGATAACAGCTCATCACACTCTACATAGTTGTTAATGTAAATGTGTTTGTACAATTCTTTCAAATCTAAATCTTTCAAATGTAAATTTTTAAACACATTTCTGGCTTGCAGAGAAAGCTTCACTGGTCTGATCAGCCAGACACACACAGAGTGCTAGCCTTCATGCCTCAGACGACGAGATTAGTCTCGCCCCTCCTCCTACTCCACTCATCTCTTCTCCCCATACTCACTCCTCTCATTTCTGTCACACTCATCTTCTGACTTCCCAATTTTCTCCCTCCAACTAAACTCCTCGACCCTCACTCCCCCTTCTCTCTTGAGCTCGCCCTTCAGTTACATGTGGTACTAAAAATGACACTCAGAGGTGAACACTTGCCAAAGACAAAATATTGATTTGAGAGAAATGGAAAGTCAGTCCTGTTTTGTTTTTGTACTGTACATAATTTAATATAATTTTTCATGAAATCATCTCATGTACAGTATTAAGACTCAAAAATGGTCAAAGTAATGGTAAAATAATGTCAAAGTAGTGAACTTGGAAAAAAAATTACCTTCAATCCCCATAACGCCTCCTTGTTTATTCTCATCACACACCTCAAACTTGTCAATGATTTCTGTAACATACTCTGGGGTCACATTGGCGATCTGCAGAAAAAAAACATGCACATAGAAAACATGGAATTTAGTAGTGTGGCTGGAAATGGTTGGGGTGTGGTGTGAAGGATGCTCAGAATGTTGCATTCTGCACCTTTAAAAACCTTTATTAGACCCTATGAAATATAGTAAATCCCAGTCTAAATGCTAAATGAGTCAGAATGATTTCCTATTTGCATAATAAATTTGTGTTGTTATTAAATGAATTGTCAGTCATGTCAAAGCAGTAGTTGGGATATAGAACAGTGTTGATGCAGAGTATCACCGGCTGGAAATAATAAAAAATGCTGAAAAATGACACCCGGGCAGTGTGAGAGAGAAAAACATTGAAAGAAAAAAAGCAAAAAACTTCCATGAGACTGAGAGGAGCAGATTTCTCTGGGTAAAATGCTGAGACAGGGGCAGTTACATGTTATGCTATGGAGACAGTGAAGAGGAATATGATCTTTCTCTGACTGACTGGAAAGGAAGTAATTTGGATAACTCATCAGCATTTTATTGGCTCTAGCTGGAGACCAGAGTGACCTCTCACCTTCTGCTCATTGTGGAGGAAGTTGGCCAGCTCCTCCACTGTCAGGTGGTCCTTTCTGTCACTGTACGCCATCATCAGCAGGAACAGGTCCCGTCTCAGGGACATCATCTTGTAGAAGACGGAGAACTCCTCGTAGGTCAGCGTGCCCTGCTGATCATCTGTGTCTGCTTCCTGTGAGGGTGAAGATGTGGTATGTGATGCATCTCAAGCTATTACATTTTACTGAAAAGTTAAAAAACAGACGTAGTGAAACCCATGGCTTGCAGTGTGATTCTGTTTGATTTACACAGTCCTCATTTGAAACAGCAAACAGAAGTGTCTTATACTAAACCAAACATGATATAATTAACTCAGTGATATAAGTTGTTTAGAAAATATGATTTGGATGCTGATTATCCATATTTGAGAAAAATAACAGCCTGTCAGTGAAATTTCTGCCAGTATTCTTCTTGTTCAGAATCCGAATCTGAATCAGATTAATTGGCAAAGTTTGTACACACAAACAAAGAATTTCAAAGAGGTTCACTAAGCTCTCTCTACATGCCAAAACCAACATAAAAGTTTAAAAAAGGAAGACCCATAAAGAATTGATTCTTGATTCTTCATAGGTATCCCTCCAAACATGCACTGGGGCCATTGCCTTAACAAACATGTTTCTCTTTATGTGTTTTCCTGTATGGTGATGGTGATTGTGTTTTACAAAGTTTCCACACCACTCACTGTGTAAATGAAAATGATGTGCATTCAATTGTTGCCATTGATTCACTGTGACGTCAATGTCAAAGATGGATTTAATTTAGTTGTGTTGTTGCTCCCAATAAACTCTTGCAGCTCAAAGAGCCTCCTGTGACCCTTTCTACCTCATGACTGATGAGGTAGAGACCTGTTGGCTGAGATTGCAACTAAGATTTACGTTTGTGTTTAATGCCTGTGTTTTTGACTGTTGTAGAACCATTTCCGAATGTTTGCATGTTTGCTGCTATTTAACATTGTGATATCACCATTGCATGCCTGCATGCCCTTGTGCATATTTTTGGTACCATGTGTGTGTGCACATATTTTCAGCTCCAACCTGGAAAGGGAATATATACCCACACCTCTATTCCTTTTGGATATTCAGTATATATTTGGTATATTTGGTTCGATTCAAGACCTGAAGTATGGCACGTATTTCTTCAGAGCTTCACACAGACGACTGTTTTGCCTTGCTTAAAAACTGCTGGTTGATCCGAGCTTAGTAGCAATATGAAAAAAAGTGTGACTGACACTGACACAGCTGAACAAATAGATTTACATCAGCTTACAGAAAAAAACAACTGATAAATCAAAATATTCTTGAGAAATGTGAAAAAAAAAGGTTCAGTGAACTGCTCCTAGAAACCATTATCGCTGCTTCTCTACCTGCTGTAAATGATGACACTTGCTACTGACTGGTTAGAACAATAGAAAAGAGAATTTCTTTCCACCCTAACAGGAAATCAGCCACCATGAATGCAATTTCATGACACAAGTGAAGCATAATGGTAATTCAGTCTCACTGTCTGGCTATGTCAGGCTATGATATCAATATTTACTGTGATAAGCCAGTATCAGCCCTGCCAATACATCAGTCAATGAATGTGGTCTAAAATTAGAAAGCATATAGACTTGCAAGCTATAAAGGGATGCACAGAGGCACAGCTGGGCACATGAGCAGCTTCAAACACCCTTCTTTAATCTTTTCTTCTCCATCTCTAGTCCGTTTAACACTGATGCAAACACAAATTTGCATCAGCAAACACAAAAATTACACCAGTCATTATGACACAAACTCATTACCTGTGAAATGTATTGTTCTTTTCCTAACCTCACATCGCGCTGCATGTTGTCTGAGGAGCATGGCTCACTACTCATTCTATCCTGCCACCTTGTTCCGTCTGCTCACAGGGATCCAGCGTCTCACATTACCTGGATCTCACGAGGGCCAATTTGACTCCACAGCAAATCTAATAATACCAGCTAATGCCTCCATCACACTCCCATAATGATCTGGCTGTAGGCACTGGAGACTCGATCACAGACAGAATCTACACACAACCAGCAGGATAAATCACAGTGACAGGCTTGGACAATAGAAAAACATGGACAGAAAACAAATAGATTCAGGATTTTTTTAAGCAACAACAGGAGCTCTTCAGGCAGCAACATTGGTGACTACCAATGCTTAAGTGGGAAAAATACATTAATTAAATGTTTTAAGAAACCTAAGGACATTTGGGGCCCCTGGTAGTTCTAGGGTCTGGGGAGGTACCCTATTTTGCCTAATGAGTAAGCCAGCGTGTTTTGTTTTTTAATTGGTTCACACTGTGTGATAATACTGTGCAAATACCATAGAGTTCCCCTTATTGCTATTATGTAAAACATTTAACTCTCCTGTCATTTCAGAAACTGCTATCCCTCAGCTGCCCACCAGTTGTCCTTATTGCACCTCCCACCCTAACACATCAACTGTGTAGTCACCTGTCCACACACCTGCACTGTCACCAGCATACACAGATATATAGTCTTCAGCCAGCATCACCAGTTTGCCCGATTCGTTGCCTCAATCGTTGCCAGCTCAGCTTTTGTTGTGCAAAACACCAAAATTCTCTGTCATCATAAGCAATTAAACAAATAAATACGCTGTTCACAATCAATCATGCTTGGTAGGACAAAGGCAACTTATGTTTGCTGACAACAGATAATAGATGGAACAACAGTTGTCACACTACACTGTGTTAAAACACACTATAACCCAATGTAGCTGCTGCCAGATGTGTGTGTGTGTGTGTGTGTGTGTGTGCGTGTGTGTGTGGGTGTGGAGTACTAACATTATTTAATATGACTTTTGTGTTAAAAATTGAAGCCTCCCTGTCCTTACAGTACTTGATCCTTTTCCTCTAAAAGTATTTCTCTCACTTATGAACATAATAAATATTTCTTGCATAGTTATTTTGAATTTCACAAGTACACTTAAAAATGAAAAATGCAACAGCCATGTGATGTCAGTGAACTTAAATATTTATACATATGGAATCTGATGTGTTAGATAGAAGCAGGATTCACATTCTGACCTGAAACATTTGCTTGACCTTCCGGCGAGGCAGATTCACATTCAGCTTGTGGAGAAGCTGGTAGATCTCTTCGATGTTCAGGAGACCATCTCCATTCTTATCAGCTTCCTCAAACGTCTGTTTCATCCATGTTACGCAAACACATTAAGGAAAATCAGATATGTGTTATTTTCCTTTCTATAAATGTGGTATGCTCATGTCAAGGCTTCATGTTTCATGTTAAAAGCGAGTTAGGTGCTGCTCTTTCTGTAAAGGATATTGGTCATGTGTGCGCTGCCGTTTGGCCAGTGAGTCCTCATCACTGATCCCAGCCATCAGGTAGCGGAGGCCGGTTATCCAGGTTCTGGCTTCTTCTGCATTTGATGTCACAAGGTCGAGGGATTCCATGTGGTTTCCGTGGTACACGGTGAAACAGCAGGCTGGGTCAAAGCTGCCATCTGCATGCCGATGGAAGATGTCTGATTGGCCACCCTCTGTCACTTTGTACAGCGAATCAATGGTGACTGACAGAAGTAGAAAAGGGGATGGAAAGAAAAGAAAAGTTACCAGTTTGATTACGTATGTCTCATCAGGTGTAAAAATACACAGAGAAACCATTTCCAGTATACCCTTTAATATTATCACAAGCTATAATTACACTGGAGGATAATTCTCAATACTGGATCGTTGTTAGGTGAGAGAAGCTGCGGTAAATATCCTGTTGTACATATTTATACATATGCTGTCTCTTCTGTTCTTCTCTCTTCTCTCCTTGCAATCTGCCTCTCAGGCACAATCCTTTTAACATACAATTAAAAGGGGTCTTATCCAATTAAAAGAATTTATTAATTACTATTAGTGACTAATGCATTTTCTTCAAAACCTTTATGTTTTGAGAAATGCTTATTGTTATGTTTAGTTAATTGATGAATAATATGAATGTAAATGATCTAATGAGTTTTATTCAGTTAATTTCCTCGTTACCCGCCCAAAAATATATTTTGTGAAAATCCATTCCAAAATAATCCATGTGCGTTTACCCGTTTCTCCAGTTTTCGGATCCCTTTACATATTCTCTTACTGAATGTAACAATATGGCAGCCTTATTTTGATCCCGCTCAGACAGATCGCACAAACAGAGCCCACGTTCAAAGAAAGAACTGGGCAGCTGTTGTGTGTTTCTCTTAATCATGTCACTGTAGAGGATCTAAGAAGCTTATCTATTGGTGACAGTCTACACACACACACACACACACACACTCACATACACACAGTCATTATATACATGAAAGGGCAGTTCCATTGCCTGGTGTACACTCCAGTGGGTTGATAAATAAAAGCAGTAAAGTAAAGAAGTGACAATGATGCTTTGAGGGGGGTAATGAAATATGTAAAGAGAATCCCCTCAGAGGCAGAACAGTGTGGCTGACTTCAGAGATTCAATGAACATGCTAGGAAAACAGGAGTGTTACAGACACAAAAAAGAGATGGAGACAGTCTGTAAACCTCTTTGTAACATGATCCATGCTACAAAATAAAAGATTATTATTGTTATGTAAAGGCAAAGGCAAATTTATTTGTATAGCACCTTTCATACACTACGCAATTCAAAGTGCTTTACAAGGCATATAATTACATTAAAATTGTAGGTTTAGAGAACAATTTAAATACAGTCATTTCTTCTGTTATGATAATATTGTTCACTTCTGTGAATATTGCAGCAGGGTAAAATCAGGCGGGTTTCTAAGCAGATTATATAATCCGCATGATATGGAGGCAAAACCAAAATTAAGCATAGCTGAAATGTTGCTGATAATGTGCACTGGTGGTTTGTTTAAAACCGGTATCACTGTTCAACTGCTGATGTTTCTTGCCTCTTCAGACTTATTTTTGGCTCTGTTTAAATGCAGATATTAAAGGATACTTCAGAAATTGCATACTTCCAACAAATAAAAAAAAACAAAGCAGCAAATGAGATATCCCTATTTTTAGTCTCTATAATATGTCAAGCCCCAAAGCTCTCATGATGCACCAAAGCTTCAAAAAGTCATCAGGTCTGCAGCTATAAATGTTTTTAAGGCGGTAATAAGGGATAATGGGTTTGTAATAGACCTTAAGAAAAACTATGTCAATAACCTATATAACCTATATAATAAAATGTGACCTAGCCTTGACCTAGCCAATGTTATATAAAATGATGGACAAAACTACAAAATTAAGACCCAAGTTGTAATAAACCAGACATATCCATCCAAGTGTAAATGGCATGAACTATAGCATATGAGAGAAAGCATGATATGCAACAGGATGTGCTGCTGTGTGTACATCCAGATGCATGTGTCTCCATGCACACTCACTCTTGGCCTTCTCACTCTTGCGTGAGGGCTTCCAGCGGATGCAGGAGCGATGCTCATCCAGGTAGAAGAGTCTCACCAGCCCTTTGGATCCTGCCTTCAGCTTTACCATCTGGGTCCCGGACTGCATCACACTCATGCATCGCTCCACTGTAGATACAAACACAAAAGCACAAACACAAACAATGGGGTCAGTGAGCCACTATATAAAGACCCAAAGGGAACAGGTGTCCGGCTGTATTTATCTTTTCTCAGGAAGAAGTAAGGCAGAAAGAAGTGTCACAGCATCACACAATTAGCGGAGGAGGCAGCAGCTGATGTGGGTCGGAGTCCAAACTGCAACAGAGATGCTTCTGTTGTGAACACACAGGGCTGCTTTTCTCTTGCACACTGACCTGCTCCTGAAAGCTACTCAGAGAAGGAAGAGAGAGAGAGAGATTTCACAGAGAGAGACAGACCTAATGTGTGCCTCTCTGTTTTAAGTTTCAGAGAGGGCCTGCCACCTCTCTAAGAAGTAGGTTTTGGTTTGCTTGGTGCTTGTGCTTTTAAATTCTTCTTCTTTTCCTTTCGGCTGCTCCCTTCAGGGGTTGCCACAGCGAATCATCTGCCTCCATTTAACCCTATCCTCATGTCCTCCTTCACTACATCCAAGAACCTCCTCTTTGGTCTTCCTCTAGGCCTCCTTCCTGGCAGCTCTAACCTCAGCATCCTTTTACCAATGCATTCACTGTCCCTCCTCTGAACATGTCCAAACCATCTCAATCTGGCTTCCCTGGCTTTTTCTCCAAAACATCTAACATGAGCTGTCCCTCTGATGTCCTCATTCCTGATCCTATCCATCCTCGTCACTCCCAGAGAGAACCTCAACATCTTCAGCTCTGCTACCTCCATTTCTGCCTCCTTTTTCTCACCGTTCTACTTGAGTCCCTCTCATTTACACACATGCTCTGTTTTACTGCGGCTAACCTTCATTCCTCTCCTTTCCAGAGCAAACCTCCACCTCTCTAGATTTTCCTCCACCTGCTCTCTGCTCTCACTACAGATGACAAAGTCATCTGCAAACATCATGGTCCACAGAGATTCCTGTCTAACCTCATCTGTCAGCCTGTCCATCACCACAGCAAACAAGAAGGGGCTCAAAGCCGATCCTTGGTGCAGTCCCACCTCCACCATGAACTCCTCTGTCACCCCTACAGCACACCTCACCACTGTCTTACAGATCTGTGTCCTGTACATGTCCTGCACCACTCGGACATACTTCTCTGCCACTCCGGACTTCCTCATACAAAACCACAGCTCCTCTCTCGGCACATATGCTCATATGCTTTTTCCAAATCTACAAAGACACAATGCAGCTCCTTCTGGCTTCTCTGTACTTCTCCATCAGCATTCTCAAAGCAAATATTGCATCTGTGGTGTCTTTCTTGGCATGAAACCATACTGCTGCTCACAAATGCTCACTTCTGACCTCAGCCTAGCCTCCACTACTCTTTCCCATAACTTCATTGTGTGACTCATCAGCTTTATTCCTCTGTAGTTCCCACAACTCTGCACGTCTCCCTTGTTCTTAAAGATGGGCACCAGTACACTTCTCCTCCATTTCTCAGGCATCCTCTCACTTTCCAAGATCTTAAGTAGCCCAGTCAAAAACTCTACTGCCACCTCTCCTAAACACTTCCATACCTCCATAGGTATGTCGTCAGGACCAACTGCCTTTCCACTCTTCATCCTCTTCAACGCCTTCCTCACTTCATCCTTACTGATCTTTGCTACTTCCTGCTCCACAACAGTCACCTCTTCTACTCTGTGCTCTCTAACATTTTCCTCATTCATCAACTCTTCAAAATATTCCTTCCATCTTTCCATCACACTTGTGGCACCTGTCAACACATTTCCATCCCTGTCCTTGATCACCCTAACCTCCTGCACATCCTTCCCATCTCTGTCTCTCTGCCTCGCCAACCTGTACAAATCCACCTGTCCCTCCTTAGTGTCCAACCTATCATACAAATCCTCATACGCCCTTTGTTTGGCCTTTGCCACCTCTACCTTCATTTTACGCTGCATCTACCTGTACTCCTGTCTGTTCTCTTCTGTCCTCTCAGTCTCCCACTTCTTCTTAGCTAACCTTTTCCTCTTAACACAATCCTGAACTTCCTCATTCCAACACCAAGGCTCCTTATCTGCTTTCCTCTCTCGAGATGACACACTAAGTACCCTCCTACCTGTCTCCCTGATCACTTTAGCTGTAGCTGTCCAGTCATCTGGAAGAACCTCCTGACCTCCCAGAGCTTGTTTCAGCTCCTCCCTGAAAGCCACACAACACTCTTCCTTTTTCAACTTCCACCACTTGGTCCTCTGCTCTGCCCTTGTCCTCTTCATCTTCCTCACCACCAGAGTCATCCTACACACCACCATCCTACATTGTGTGGCTACACTCTCCCCAGCCACTACTTTGCAGTCACTGATCTCTTTCAGGTTGTAACGTCTGCACAAGATGTAATCAACTTGTGTGCTCCTGCCTCCACTCTTATATGTCACCCTATGCTCCTCCCTTTTCTGGAAAAATGTGATCACTACAGCCATTTCCATCCTTTTTGTGAAGTCTACCACCATCTGTCCTTCTGCATTCCTGTCCTGCATACCAAACTTACCCATCACTTCCTTGTCACCTCTGTTTCCCTCAATATCAGTCTGAAACTTCTATTTCTGCCCTAATGTAATTGCATTTCTGGTGCTCACGACACTGAAAAATGGCATTTTGGAATGAAATGTTGCTGTTAAATCAAACACATATCACAAGCTATCTGTGTGATAACATATTACCAGAGGTGAGTGAGAAAATCTGTTATTTTTGTAATATAGACGAATTCACATTTTAAACAGGCTGAATTGAATAGCGATTGGCTAACAAAGCTGTTGGTGCCACCTGCTTCTGCATTGTGGCTGACACACTCACATGAAGACTGCAAACTAGAGCTTAGCATTTTCACATTGAGTATAGGTTGATGACTGTTTACTGTCTGCCCCTGCAGTGTGTTGTTGCACCACAGTCAACAATTTGCATATGCACCATATTCTCAGTAGAGAAAAGGGTGAAGAAAAATGGGAGAGAGGAGAAGTAACGGACTGGGTGTTGTGAAGAGGGGAAGAAAGGGACTGAAATGATGGTGAGAAGTGACTTTGTGTTTGACTGACTGTCTGGCACTGCCCGGCATCGAAAAAGGATAAAAGACAAAACTTCAAACTTTTTACTTTTAGTGACAGCTGGTGGCAGGGATACAGATGGGAAGACAGCAGAGAGACAGCCATATTTCCATGCTCATTAGTGGAGTGTGTGCATGCATGCTTGTGTGTGTGTCTGGTATTACCCCACCATGTGGCCTGTTTACACATTATGGGGATTCGGCCTTCCTTGTGGGGACCAACATCTGGTCCCCGCCATGAAACTCATTGAATGTTAGAAAAACAACTTGGTTTTAAGGTTATTGTTAAGGTTAAGGTTAGGCAAGTAGTTGTTACGGTTCAGTTTAAGATAAGATAAACTTTATTAATCCCAAGGGGAAATTAAGGTTTCCCTTTGGCTCCATATGTTGGAGTCAATGTAAAATCTCTATCAGGAATGAAAAAAATGTGTGTGCACATGCTTTCACATATGCATGCAGTATGTTACTGTCTGCATACAGCACTACACGTAGAAATATATTTTCACAATAAATAGTTGTTAATAAATGTTAATTTAAAACATAGCCAGTAAGACTTTATTATCCATAACTTCTCCAATTCATTAACTATATTCAATAATTAAAATAAATTCTAAATAAAGAATAATGTAACTAGCCTAATACTGACAGTAAGTGCCTCAATAAAGCCGTCAGCTTTACAGCCTCTTTTCTGAAGCTGGGGCTTCAGGGGCTGTCTTCACTACACTTCAGCTGGTCTGATGACTGTCAATGCAGAGGCCTGAAGCCAAGTCCTTGAGGCTGAAGGACAGTCTCCCCTTGTACAAGATCAATCTCCAAATTCATCCTTGAATTTTTACTGGTGCTGAATAACAATATTTTGTCTTAAAAGATGAAAAAACACCCACATACTACTTGTTCGATCCCAAATTTCAAATTTAAGAATGATAAACAATGTTTTATCAAACAAATAGTCTCCTCTATGTGCTGTATTAAATAATGTGATCAAACATTTCATTTCATTATATAAAAGTGTTTCTTTAATTAACAAGACTGACCATCTCATCCTCCCCTTCACGGAATGCATGTTATACTTAATAGCGGTCCACATTTCCAGCTTGTAACAGGGCCTGGGTGTTATAAATTCATAGGCACTAAGACGAAAACAAAATAGCCTAGGTAACAACTTCAAGGTTATTTTCTCAGACTATTAAAACCTCAAAAAACACCATACAACTGATTTCTGGTTTCACAGTGGAGTGAAACCACTCAAGAGTAATTAACTGAGCGGTGTTAAATCAAATCAGTGGGATCAGATCTCAGGTATACTGCATTCAACGAGTAAATGTGAAATTGTTCTGTTCCTATAATGGCAGACCTTACCTTCCTTTAAAATCAATCCATGTTAAAAAAAAAAAAACAAGCATGCTAAATTCTGGCAAGGGAAAGTAATGACTCAACATCTTCAGGGTTTAAAAATCTAAGAGTCTAATAGCCCCTTGGAAAAATGATAAAATACAAAATGTTCCAAAGCTGCAGAACATTTCTAATCTTTCTGTGCTAATACAGATGCAATGAGGCACACATGTATACAAAAAATAAGACAGCATTGGCAGTTGTAGCAATGAAAGTCAATTCTCTCATGAACATGTTTAAGCACAATAGAAGACACTCTGAGCAGAGCATCTGTTAAAAGAGTCTTTATCCTGGGGATTGGCTGTGCAGTGACACTACTTCACTTTTCATTTTACCCTAGTTGATCACTCCAGGGATGGCATTACACACAAACACACAGACAAATACACCAAGGACGCACACATGAATATGAGCCTTGTGTCTTCTTTTTCTCCCGAGGTGGATCACAACTCATGCATAGTCATTCAAACTGCAATGTGGGAAGAGCAACAAGCAGCTATGTAAATACAACAACAAACCTGGGTTCAAATTCCTACAGGTGCTTCCCTCTAATCAACTTTGCCGCTGGTTCACTGAGACAGTTCTCCACCTGGGCAACCTGAGACCACTTAGCTCATGGTCAAGGTAAACCATAAGTCAGTTAGAGCACCGTGTGAATACAAAGAGCTGTGGTCCAGCCAGCTGCTATTTCATGCAGTTTTCAGAAATTCATGAAAAGCATTGTGTCTACCCTGAGCAACAGAACTAGTAAGATTCAGGTTTAGTTTAATGGACTACAAAGGTCACCTTTTATACCATAACATCTGTGGTTAAATCTACATAAAGCACAAAGTATTACTGATGTGAACATGATGATGTGAATGATGTAAACTCAAGCTTTGATTTTTTTTTCAGCCAAACTTTAGTAAATATACTTCAAGTGCTGACACGTTGGTTTAAAGCAGTATTTATGACTTCTTTGGCCACTCGAGGGTAGTGGGCCGAGCTGTAAACTCAACACCTGTGTGATGGCCATATTCGTAGTCGCAGAACGGGAGTTTTAAGCTCCATTTATCATGTTTAGTTATTTTCATTTGCAGACACCTAGGTTACCATTTAGAATATATTAGGACTTACCCCAAAATGAAGCATTACGCATTTACCTTACACTGTTCTGTCTATCACCAGTTTGTAGGCTATATGTTGTATTAATTCACATTTCTTTGTGTTCTAAGTTCTCTTTCCTGGCCTTGAAAAAATGTGGCTGAGAGTTATTCCCAGAGGCTGGGACCAGGAGTTTTAACAGTACCAGGGTGGGATGTTGAATTTCAAGATTAATAGAATTTGTGTATTGTGATAAAGTTTCCTACAAACAAAATATCTGGTAACCCAAAGAACAAAACATATAGACTACTGAGCCTAAGGCTTTATTACACCCTATAGACATCTATTCCAGCACTTATTAAAGATTAAAAGCAACATATGCTACATATTTTATGTTATATGCTTCTAGTTAATAAATGCTCTTAAGGCATTTATCACCCGATTTGACCGTTAATCACATTCTGGGGACTAATACAAACTCAAGTCTGCTCATGCATGAGCAAGTATTTCATAGAGTTGTGACAACTTCTCAGAGTTGTAAAAAAATAATGGGACACTGAAGTCACAGAGAGACTGTGGAAAAAAAAGAATTCATCAGAATCAAGAAAGTAGGCCCCTGTTGCATTATTTATCTCACACTCGGTTCTGAAATTCACAGCTTCATTAATGCGGCGGACGTCACTGTCAGATGTGGGTTTTTCTGTAGAATTGATCATATCGACAGTGAAAAATCCATGACTCAGTCTGGACAATTCTCCATCAACACTTCTGCAGAGCTCAGATACCCTAACTCGATAAATCAAGCCCAAAGCAAATAAACCCTATTCACCACCACCATTTAATACATACCCATTCTCCTACAGTTCCCTCAGAGTATAAATATGTAAAAGTGTTTTTCTGAGATAGTCAGACATATTTCACAAAAAAAGCTAAAAGTGAATACAAAGACAGGTCTGTTTTTTTCATCCAGCTCAACAGCTAACACAAGACAGCTCCAGAAAAAGACAAGTGCAGGTATCTGTTGTCTGTCTCGGTGAATACTTCATACATGTTGCTTCTCCTTCTGCCTCTCCTCCAGTCCAATATCTGTTCCTGTTATCTGCTGACATTTCTCCAGGTGTTCTCCAGACACTTTTCTCTCCATCGGTATGATAAAGACTATGACCTCATCCACGTCAAACCTCAGACCTAGTAAAGCCTAGTAAAGACTGCACAACAGAGGACCACAGGAAAAGAGGTAGCAGGGTTAGCTGCCCAGGAGAATGGAGCTGCCCCGTAATCAAAGATGAGAACAGATGTGAATGGCTCTCAGAAGACCAGTGATGGTTGAAGCAACTGATCAGTGCCCTTCACATCTTAATTTCTATCACTTGTCCCATTTTCCCTCAAGTAGCTCAAACCATCCGAGCATGAGGGCTTTAATTTGGAGTTTAGTTTAAATCTTCTATTCCACTATCTTAAAGAAATCAGTCAGTGTCTCCTTGGCATTTACATGCTGGCTGTCCCCAGGTGCCAATCTTTGCTTTGCTGTCGGTACCTGTGTTTTCTCCTTTCAAATTCACAGACAAGGATTTAAAAAGATAGCCTAACATGACATTTTGTGTTCCTCACCCACCTTTTTTCTTACCTTTCTTCACAAATAAATTGCGTCTTTGCATGTGCACGTTTACAATTACGTGTGTGTGCGTGTGAGTGTGTGTTTATGCGTGTTTGTGCATGCGTAAAACTCATCATCTCTGTCGGCGCAGAGCAGAGAGAGCAGATCAAAGCTTTGTCTTGCCACAGAGGCCCAGGCAATTCAAACATATTTTAATAGGGTAGGTGATAGAAACGCCTCTGTGATAACCTCAAGAACAAAGCCTCTCCCCACTTAGATCTATACGCTGAAGCTCAGAATGGGACATATAAGCACATAACACAGAGCATCATTTTCAATCTTAAGTGTCATTTTTCAGTTCAACATGGTACAAGATTCCTCTCAGCCATCCCTGCAACCTCAGTTCTATAGGTTTATGATCAGTTAGGGCTTTTGGACGGCTCTGCACGATCTCACGGTCAAATTTTGGTCAGTGGGTGATGACTGGAAAGAACCACAGTCCAAAGATTTATAATTTATTCATAACTACATAAATTCATATTCAGGAGCATCTGCCTGACCCCTTCTTAGGAATTACTCAATGCACCACCACCCGAACTATCCCAGCCAGTTTGACTGTTGATGGAACAAGCAGGGCAATCAAACCAAAATTAAACTGAATGTAGGCGTGACACAGTAATTTATCACTTAACTGCTCTGTTTTGCCCGGTAGATCTCGTGACCGGAGGGTTCGTTTTCTGCACTTAAGTTTATTCAAGATGTGATTCAGTTTAAGGTTGACTGACTGTTCAAGGGGCAAAATGAATGACATTTACACGTAATTATTGCTATGATGAGTGATAAAAGACACAGAACTCAACTCACAAGACAAATCTTCTCTTCCACATGATGAGCAACATCTCATTAAGACAAGCTTTTGGCAGGTTCAGCGTTATAGTGGCAGAAAGTGCGCAATTTGTTCAGCCTGGGGATATTCTGATACATAAACATGAGCTCCAGCTTTTTTTTTTTTCCTTGTACTATATATAGCACTAGCAAGCAATATGTTCAATATGCAATGTGTTTGTCCAAATGCACCCATTCTGCACATGACAACCAGCACGGTAACAAAAGCATGAGAATGATTGGTTTTACCTAAAATATGTCAGTGTAAGTGGAAAAAGGGGAAAATGCATTGGAAAAATAAGACTCATTTCTATTTATTCGTTTCTTCGGGTTTCTTTGGTTATCGTGTCTAGACTCGAACTCACACATACACAGATATTGACTTACCAGTTTGTGTAAGCCTGCATTTTTGTGGTACAGCCACGGTGCCACCAATATGGTAGACATTATGAGCCAGCAGAGCCGCTACAGTTAAGACAGCAGATTTTTCGTCAGGAGCGTAAAGAAAGGTGGGTCGTACTTTATGAGCAGTTAAAGCACCTGAACAAAAAAGCGAGGAACAAATCTCTTCCATTTTCTCAGCAGGAAATAACAAGCTGATAGGAGTCCACCTCAGCTCAGTCCCAGTAGGCAAACAAACTCAGCTCCACCTGTAGCTAAGCTTGCAAAAAAAAAAAACAAAAACAAAAACAAAAAAAAATCTCTTTTGGTTTTCTTCACATCTGGCTGGACAGACACTTATGGCTGGCTTCAGACTGTGAGCGTCAACATGCCAAACAACAAGCAAACACCCCAAAACTCCTGCTGTTCATCTTCCTCTGTACTGTCCTTTTATCTGCGGCAGTGCATTCATCTGCCAGTCTTCTCTCTCTGAAAACACACACACATTTCCACCTTTCTCCTGGTCATCTGTTCTCCGCTCCCACCTCTTTCTCTCCCGTCCCATCTACCTCACTCTGATGTTTGCAGGTTTCTCAGAACATGTGCAGCTGTGTCATCGTGGCTGCCAACACGCTACTTTGACACACAGATTTAGATTCGGGATTTACCAGCTCCGGTATTGTTGTGTAGCTTATGATTATGAAGAGCAGGGGAGGAAGAGACTGCAGCAGATGTGTGTCTCTGAATATCAGCTGGGTTCATTGGGGTCAAACACTGGGACACGGGGATAAGAACGATGACATAACATTAATGATAATACACTACCGAAAGTGAGATCTAATGGGTTGACATGTGGGATGGGTGCGTCTGGGTGTTTGTGCTACAGGAAGTCACCAACCACACATCTGTCCATCTTGTACTAAATGCTCTGGTATTTCTCACAGGCTTTTCCCTGGAGGGTGAAGCCCATTTCACCAACGTATTTTTCTGCCAATCAGTAAGAAGAAAAGCTAACTATGATTTCACTTTAATGGAAAACCTGTGGTGTGGTTGGATGGATGGATGTTCTAGAAAGGCCTGGTTGTCAATTTATGAGAGGGGTGGCCAGTACTGGTCCTTGACGGCCACTGTCCTGCCTGTTTTCCAACTATCCCTGCACTACCCACTGCTCATTACCTGGATCAGGTGTGTTCAGCCAATCAGAAGCTGGGGGATACCATTTCACTTTGTCTTGCCTCACTTCCACCCTCCTCTGAGATGGTATCTTCCAGCTTCTAATGGATTGGATCGGACACCCCTGATTTATGATATATATCATTTTTTGCAAGACTTGCAGTGGTGGCTTCTTGCATTTAATATTATTCATGTATAGGTTATGTTAATACACCAACACTACTTCAATTTATTTTGAATTTCATTTACCAATACCTGATACATTTCCAACTTTCAGATAACGTTTTAATTGCACTCTACTATAAATGTGACTGTGCTCAACTAACTCGTCTTTGACTGATGAGCATATTTTTTAATGAACGTCAACTGCAAATGAAAAACTGATTTTTTTTTTTATCCAAAGAAATGTAGTTGGGAGCAGGCGACTGCTTCTATACACCTTCAACAACCTGCACCAGTAAGGCTGGGAAGCCTGAGAGTCAAAATCTGGGGCAGTGCCCACTTGAACAGAAGGCGACTCAAGTCAGTGTCTCAGTTTCTTTAGTCAATTTAAATCTTCGCTCATCTGTACGATGGTGGTGGTCTTAAATTTTATTACATTAAAAAAGGCTCTTGAATTTCAGATTGAAAGCCAAGTTTGTGGCGCACTAACCCAAATGAAGTGATATGCTTTCAGACATGCACTGAACATTGTTAGACATTATCCTGATGAGCTGCTTGTAAAAACAAAACTGTTTAAGGAATATCTGCACTTATCTCCTATGTTTTGTCTCCCAGTTACACTGCATGTGTTAAAATGCCAATTCCGGACTATCTCTGAATATGATTCTTATGATATTGTCTGCAGTTTATTAAGTGAAACCACAAACGTTTTCTATGGTAATTGGCCTGAGAACCATAAACATTTTACTGGATGACTGATTGTCTGACCACATAACAGACAGGCACCACCATTATCCACATAACAGTGTAAAAATTGTTTAATTATGCAAAATGTAACTTTCACTCTTCCCCGCTTCTGCCATTTTCATCTCCACAGCTGCTCACCCCGTCACTGTGCGCCATTGCAAGCAGCTTCTAAGTACATACATAAGTACATTCATTGCCAACTATTTTAATAATCGATTTTTATCGATTTTATCTGTTGTTGCAGCCCTAATTAAAAGGACATTGTGTTCTTGCATTGACAACTGCGGCATGAAGAGGGCTTCACCGTTAGACTTTCAGTTTATAAGAGTCACATACGCTTTTCTGTTCTAACACTGGGAAAATGTTGGGGTGAGCTTTTTAAATGCTGTTCAACTATCTAACAAGCACTTTGTTTTGTAGCATGTTGACGCCTTTAAAGGTCAGCACTAGGAAGATATTTTAGCCAAATAAAGCTCTATTACATAAGCACTGTTAAAAGTACTACATTGTGGTGTAAATAGCACTTATGATGACAGCAGGGATTTAATTGTAGGTTGCTTACAGTTTAATTTAGTGTTCCCCACTTTCTAAAGCATACCACCAGGGTTTCAGATTTATATCCTACCTTCCAGGCAGCCACTAGATTCTGTTCACTTCATCATGATATGGAAGTGAATTTACAAACACTTGAGAGTTGTCTCAGATAGACATAGTAATCCATCACTGTGAACAATGAGTCTAGTTATCATTGTGTGATGATGTATTTGCCAGAAGGGATTGTTTTCTTTCTAGACTGCATTTTCAAAACCTAACATTTAAGGTCAGCTTCTGAAAATCATTTACATGGGTGACATTGTTTAAAAAAAACACTGAGTAAACTTGTACTTTTTCGCCAAACATGGATTGTGTATTTTTAAAACCGACTTCCCAAACTTTGAGGTTATTTTTCCACCACCACGTAAATACATGATCGAAGAAGCATTTCCTGAACTAATATCCCTGTCTGAAACCACGTCATATAGCAGTGATGTAACTGAAAAAAAAAAATCAAATAAGTGAGGGCAAAATTGCATTTTGATGGAAAAAGGTCTCAAAAGGGATGCATGTGTCATGCCAGTTGAATGGCATTTGGTAGTGAAATGATGTGAGAGGTGTAGAGGATTGCTGTAAAAAAAAAACCTGGAGTAATGTTGAGTGATAAAAGCTAAAAAATTACTAAACTACAAATATGAAGAGGACTGTTGGTGAAGGGTCATTCACAAAATACATGGCAGTAAATCACGCAAAAAAAACTACATATCACTGTTTTATCAGAAACTGAATATGTAAATAGAGTGCATCCATTTTGGGGCAAGAAGCAAGAAGCATTATTTTAAATCAGATTAGACGGACACAAACAGCAATTATGTTTAAAATAACTGCAGTGGTAAAAATCATTGACGATTGCTAAAACCCCCAAATTACACCTCATGTAATCCCATCAGGTCTTTTTAAATAATCCGGAATTTTGAATTACGTTATTCTGCCTCCACCCTGTTTCACTGTTCCTCTCAGGACATTCAACAGCTTATGAAATTAAATTAGTCAGGAGCACAGCTCAGTGACCGATGATGACTTCTGAATCAGTGTGTGGGGAAATCAGGCAGCACCACGATGGGCCAAATGCCGTCAGCACATGTGAGACAGTGCTAGGTTCCAGATTTGGCAAAATCAAATCTCTTTTTCACCAGCTCCACCAGTGATATGACAGCCAACGTGCCGGATGGGTGGTCATATTCATTTAATCCTAATAATCACACGCCCTGAACAAATGATGAAGGGACATTTAATCGATTCATTTTGTCTGCTTGATTGGTTCTGTTTAGGGTCAAAAAGGGCCTGGAGCCCCTCCCAGCCTGAATCAGTTGTCACTCAAAACTAACACAGACAGACAGATGCTCACATCCAAACATGAGGGACAGCTGAAGTCTCTAATCCACCTGATGAGGAAACCTGCAGGAAACAGGAGTGATATCACACTGCCCATTCTCTTCTTAACAAGAAATCAAGCATATTTCCCAAAATATTGAAGGACGCTTTTAAGATCAGGTGGGATAAATACAGTAAAAATGAAAATAAATATTTGTGACTAAACAGTAATTGTAATTAGAGATATAAAATATCCCATTATTATTTGTTTAGTTATTTGCTGTCATGCTTTAAGAGTTTTTCCTAATTGTTGGCATCTTTATTATGTACTGCATCATAACTCATCACATAGATCATAAATAACACACATAAATATTTCCTCACTGAAACCAATAGAGGTTACTACTGTGTAGCAGTAGCAGCTGTTAATTTATGTTGCTGAAAATGGCAGCTAATCATTGGCAGTCTTTCCTCAACATAACAGCTTCAACACTTCACCTTCTACAGTAGTCTAACAGTAACACATATAGGGGGATAAATTCAAAAATAAATACCAGTATAAACTAATTACTCAAAACCTGTACACAGGAAGCCACAACAAAATGAGTATACCTTCTTATTAGAAACATGAAAGGCTAGGAAACACCGGGAAATTATGAGGAAAAAAAAGAGAGAAAACACAACCTCTTATCTCACTTCGCCTAATTATGTGCGCTCAAGGCAACGCTCAAGACACCCAGGCTACAAATGAGTTCCCAGGTCCCCCCAGGGTGTAGAAATGTAGAGTGTCACTGGAATACAGATAAACACATGACAACTGCAGCATTATATTGGGCTGCCCATGTTAAAGCCCATGCCATCAAAGGAAGGAACTGCTAAGCTATGTGTGTGTGTGTGTGTGTGTGTGTGTGTGTGTGTCATGTTAAAGCTTCTTCTACCCACTGCCCAGGCATGATGACTGAGTAGACTAAGATGCAGTGTCTTTGGCAGCAGAGTCATACTGCCAGGCAAACGGTCTGATCTCAACTACTTCACAAAAAACATCAGAGAGCAGCCGACAGCCCGTCCACCTGGTGCTTCATTTTGGGACACAGGAGAGGCCTAAAAGTGTTGGCTACATATCTAAGTGGACCAAGCCTCTGGGTAGCTTAGTAACTGCTGTGTGAATAGAAGGAAAATGAAATAAAAGCCAGTAGTTGTAGTCAGTAGTAGATAATTTGCTTTCTACATACAGGTATATGGAGCACACTAAATGCACTTGCAAACTGCCCAGCTGCAGAAATATACTGATGATACCCTGAGGAATCCCAGCAGGTTTCAGGCTCACATCCTTAATGGTTAGTGCGAGAATAAACATGATGTGCCAGCAGCTACATCAAAATCCAGGCGGATACTATAGTTTATCAGTGAAATTAAATGCAAATTAAGTTGCTTCAGCAGCGAATGGAAAAAGTGGATCAATAATAGGCAACACACACTATCAAGCTGTCAATCTTCACCTCCAATACAAGAGGAGAGGAGAGGAGAGGAGAGGAGAGGAGAGGAGAGGAGAGGAGAGGAGAGGAGAGGAGAAGGATTGAGAGAGGAGAGGAGAGGAGAGGAGAGGAGAGGAGAGGAGAGGAGAGGAGAGGAGAGGAGAGGAGAGGAGAGGAGAGGAGAAGAGGAAACAGAAAATAAAAAGACGAGAAAAATGAGCTGAATGAATTAGTGCATGCTCCCTCCCCTGGCGTCTGTTATCTGTTTCTCTGCCCTGGAGCAACAAAAAAGGAAGAGGCAGACACAAAGAAAAGAGAGGTTACATGCTGAGATTCATCATCATCATCATCATCATCATCATCAGTACAGGACGGACACATGAGGAATAACACATTTTTACATGGAAAACCTATTCGTTCCATGCAGAGGACATCAGCGCCATGCTTGCTCCTCCAAGCTTTTAACTCCCTCCATGAATTTCTCCTTCTCTGTCACACCAGGAGCTCATCTTCACACAAGTGTTGGCAAACTGAATAAACAGGTATCTCCTCTGTCCACTGAGACTTGCGGAAGCCCTCCTCCTCACACCTCAACGCTCGCATAAACAAAGACACAACCCCGGCGCTGCAGAGGTGAAGACTGACAGTTTGACACACGCAGCTTTTAAGTGCCAGGGATGCACCATATTTTGACAGTGTAAGTGAGTGAGAGATAAAAAAAAAGGGGGGGGGGGTTACTCTGATCGCCCAGGGACTGCTGGGGCTTCCATTTTTGCCATCAACGCTCAAGCCCAAAGCTCTGTCACATTATGTGGTGCTCAACAAGCCCTGTGCTGCATGGCAATGCGCTCAATCAGTCTCTCAGGAATCTTCTAACCACTGCGTCGTAGTGACAAAGGCTCTAAACATCCACTGGCGTTTTGATTTCTGTGAACATAGCTGTATGGAGCGAGTCCTGCCACACTGACAAATCGAGAGGCTTCTGTGCCCCCTAGTGACAAGTGCAAAGGGGCATTTTTCAACACCAATCTCCCTCAGCTCCACTGCTGCTCTTCATTAAGATCATTCATATAAACTGACAGAATTTGCATTCACGTTATAAATTTACATAAACCGACGGATGATGTTATGTAATAATTATTTGACGTTTTTACGTAAAGTTGCAATAAACTAATTATTGCGCGACGTCAAATTCACTCATCCAATTTGACGACGCTCAATTAAGATTGTTTTGTCAAGGAGGGTGATGACATTTCTCACATGAGCAATGGAGAAATTACGCATGGGCTTATAGGCTATTTGCAATATGGGTTTGTGTGAATCCAAAGGAATGCGTGCGTCGTCTCCAGAAACAGAAAGCTAGGGAAAAAACGACCAAAAGCTTAAAAAAATGATCACTTACCCTTCTCCAAACTGAGATTTCTGCAAACTTCAAGTTCTGCCATTTAGAACTGGAGCTGGTCTCACAAGGTCCCTCCATGCGCTCTGGACATCATTTTCATTTCCTAGTTGCCGCGATGTGAAATGCCACCAAAACATGCCCGATTAGTCGAAGTCTCCATGATGACTGGACGTTCGGGAGAAACGCGCCATGATGCGTAAGTGTCACTTTTTGTGCGAAAAAGGTGCTTCTCGGCAGCCGTAAGAGTGGGTTCAACTACCATCACACCCCTCGCATCCACAGCCTCAGCGCGCACATCCTCGTCTCTTTCACCGGGCGCAACACAGGCGCAAAAACCATACGCCTGTTTCTCACACGCTCGATGGGCGATGAGTGTTAATAAGCAGCAGCTTAAAGCTGCGGTGGAATGAGCGAGGGTGAGTGATAGCGCACAGAGCAGTGGATTAACTACCAAAGTTGGCCATTTGGATATTTCATCAGCGTTGGCCGACAGTCTGATTCAGCTGTTAGGCGAATGTTTGAATTCCCCACCAAACTGAACTCGCGCCAGATCCCAATGTTTGTTTGCGTTTGTTTAGCTCTTCCTGCGCGTATGTCCATAGAAGAAAGAAAGGCACCATTGCGCAGGGACGCAATGGACGTTTTGACCCACTTTGCGCTCTCTGTCTTTCTCTCTCAGTTTAGATATCAGCGCTGCCTCGGAGACGCAGCAGGGAACAGGATACCTGGAATATGAGAGATGCTCTGCACTGCACATACTAAAGCTCGGCGTCCCGAGAGAGATGGAGAGGGAAATCCACATGTTCTGTTGTAAACATCAGTTAAAAGGGAGCCTGGTCTTTTTTAGCTTTTCAATTCTCTGTAATTGTGTCTGTGTGTGTGAGAGAGAGACCACCCTGGAGTGTATTAGCCTAGTCTAGTCATTTCCATAATGAAAGTTTAGTTAGTGTGAAGCTCACAGATTAGTCTTGTTCATCGGTCCACATTAATGCCATTTAATTTAGGATTGTGCGCAGAAGGCACATACACACGCGTGATACACAGGGAGACAAGCACATTCACACAAAATTGTATTCAAAGACTGAGAGCCAGAGGCAGAGGTTACCAAATCGATTAGTGCTGTCTGGAGGAACAAGACACGTCTGAAACACCAGTGTCACCCTTGGTTCACTGTTGCATCTAAGTGCGTTTGTGTACTTGTATGGTTGTGGGGACATTTTGGCTGGTGCTTCGTTTGTGACACCCCTCCAAAGGCCTGTTTGAAGACTTGGTTTTCAGGTTCAAGTTAGAATCAGGTTTCAGTTAGAGTGAGGTTGTTATTAAAACATTTAGTTATGATGGTTAAGGTTAGGGTATGGGTGCTAGAAAATTCATTATATCAGTGACTGTATCACAATGAATATACAGGATGTGTATTTGCAGATTTCAGGGGTTTTCCACCAGCTGTTCACCTTGATTTAGGTTGAAACCTATGATCACTGTTTACAGAGCCCAACCCCCTCAGATCCTCTTCCCACAGCGATTTATGAACCATGGACAAAGAAAAAGCATCAGTCACTGGAAATGACTGCGAGGAAAGGAAAAAAGGTAGAGTGAAGCAAAGCCATGCGAAATAATTGAGAAAAGAACAGAGAGGGATATGTTATATATGTGCCCAGCAGTGATGTGGCTGTCAAACAAATACCCAGAGGTTCTTGACTTAAAGTGGCAGTGCCTGACAAAAAGAACAAATTGCCAGGGATATGAAGTCATAAATACAGACAGAGAGCAACAAGCTCTGAAGTTTGGTGAAATTACAGCAGACAGTTTGCTCTGCTTCTTTTCATTTTATACCTCTGAAAACCTTTACGGCAGCTTGAACAGAGCAACTGCTTCTTAGAAATGGGTTGGGGAATGGTGGAATGAGCACTCTTTTATGGGACTTTATGAAAATGTAATGTCATATCATGATCAGTAGATTAGGAATTTCTATTTTAATTGACCATAGATTCTGGATGAAAAGTTGATTTTGGCTTGAAGAAACATATTTACAAGATTAGAAATTGGGTGAAATTCCCATAAATGGGATAATATCCTGGTTTCTAAGGGTGGAAAAATAGGAAACAAACACTTGTGTTTACCCTCTACAACAGTCAGGTCAGTCCATCATTCACAGAAGAGTACTGAAGCAGTCAAGCTTGACAAGTTCACTGACAAGCAGAAAGTACACACACTTGTACAGCATGCAGCACACACGGTCTGTGTGTCAGGTCAAGTTGATGCAAAAAACTAGCATAAGATTATTTACATCCCTGTGTACATGATGCACATTGCAAATATCATAGAAGAGACTATACGGTTTCTCTTTTCTCATCTATTCTTCGATATATTTAGCCTTATTGTATGAATCACTCATGAAGAGAAACATGCAGCAATACACGTCAGACAGTGTGTATTTGCATTTTAAAAAGCACAACACACTGAATGACATTCAGTCTACTATAGCAAATGGTAGTAAGGCTTATTTGTTTTCACAAACATCGTGTGCAGTGTGCAGTTGAGAGCCTTAGAAGCAACATCTGTGGAGATGAGTCTCCCCCTACTGTTCATTGGCATGACATACATTCATCAAAGGCAATGTCCTGTGCACTATATTTTCCAGCCATGTCACTCCATTGTGTGTGTGTGTTTGTGTGTGTGTTATATTTACCGTGAAAGATGCTGTTGTCTGTCAGGAAGTGTCGGCGGTACTGCGGCTCTCCTTTCCTGTTTACCACCCAGGCGCTCATGGTGAGACGAGGAGGAGGGAGGAGGCAGGAGGGTAGAAAACTGAATGACCTGTTAAAAAAAAAGAGAGAGAACTGAACTGTGTTGAATCTAAATGATAATCTAATTCGGTTTATGGACAAATGTGCTACTAATTGAAATGATAACTGAATTTTCACTTTACAAACTATTAAACCAGGAGCTAAAGGAAGTGTGGTCTAGAAAATGGGAAGAGAGTTTAGGTTTGAAGGATTTAGGATTGAATCTCTATGTTGCTATTAAATTTCTTACAGTACATGGTGACTTCACAGTCTAATCTTATGCTACAGCACAACTTTATCTACAGTGAATTGCACTTTATAGGTCTGTAATTTGAGACAAATCCAGACACATTTTATTGTGAAATTTCTTCTTTTTGCAGTAGGGACAGCAGAAGCACCTCTCACTGTAGAGTATGCGGTTGGGATCATGTGTAATTGAATGAAATAAATGACGATGTCAGCTTCTAACTAATTGCTGTGTCTTCACCTCTGGCTTGGAAATACTCTCTGACTCTCCTCTGTATAAACTGTCATCCCAGCAGGTAGACCTGATGTTCCACTTTTTCTACAGCTATCTCTCAACATGTGTTCGCATTTATCTTCTTTTTGTTTCTTCTCACCATTATTCCCGGATTCCAAATTTTCCACTTCCTCCTCCTCCTTCCCCTCCTACACCTTGTTTGATTGCTTAGTGTTTCCCCACCTGTTGCTCATCTGTCTTTCTGTCATTTACTGCTTCCCATTTAAACTCTCTCTCTCTCTCTGTGAGTGTGTCTCTCTCTCTCACACACACACACACAAACATACCAGAGTCTTATAGATCTGGAAAAGCTCTGAGCCTCTCGGATCTCGGATGGTTATTGGCATCTGGTCCCAGCTGACCTGAGGAGGGGTGACTGTCTGGTTAAACTTACAGAACTCATGGGTCAAGTGTCTCTGAGGTGAAAGTACCTTCCTGTGACCCTGCCACCACCTCACTTCAAAAGCTAGAGACCTGTGATTTGTGTCTGTGACAGACCAAAGACTGTTTATATGACACCCATGTCAAGATGAATCAGTGTGCCCATTCAGCATGAATAACTATGTCAATGTATTTCAGTATCAATTAAGTAGTGTCTCATAAGGCTTATAAGGTTCTAAGTTGTACTCTGATCACCCCAAGGAAGTGAATTTCAAAGAAATAAAAGTATAAATAAATAAATAGTGCAAGAACTAAAACCAAAAACAAACTTAGAGGGTAAAAGATTCACTTTTTCAAAAAAGATATGGGAAGAAAAAAAAAGATGAAGATGTTAAAAGACAAAGAAACTGAAGACAAGCTTAAAGAAAAATGAGAGAACAAGAAAAGAAGAGCATCAGGACCAGATTTTTCAGATTGTGCTGTGAAATCTGATGCTTTGATGGAGAGCCAAATACAATTTTGACTTTATATAATCAGTTCCACTTAACCCTGAAACATTTGTAATGTGGAAGGTTGAAAACTATAATGTCACAAGTACAAAAAGTCATCTGAAGCTTTACTTCATAGTCATTAAAATGCTTAGCTTTACGCCTTAGCTGCTCTCAGAACACTGTAGAGCTCAGCCCCTTGTGCATTGCTGCTTAATTATAGAATAATGTTTCCAAATTACTGTTTGTTTTTAAAAGACTCCAAATTAGAGATAGGAGTCGAGCAGAGGTAGATGACTGGGGACAGTGTTTGAGCAGCTTTAATGGCATGTCAGGTCATGATACAGATATGAATCCACCGTAAGTCACCAGAATGTGCAAGTCAGCAGTTTTTATAAATGCTGTGCAACGTTTCGCAGCAAAATAACATGATGGAATCGCAGGCTATAATGCTGCTCTTTCTGGGTTTTGGGGAAAATGACTGTTCACTTTCGTGTCGCAGCTGAGATATCCATCCATTAATATGAAGCTTTAGCAGCAACTGCTTAGCTTCACTAAATATACTGGAGATGGGCAGAAGCAGCAAGCTCAGCTTTGTCAAAATCAACATAACACCTCAAAATCGAATTAACATGTTGTTTTCCTTTTTTTTCCCCATTGGCACAAAAGGCAAAGTGTAAAAATGGCACCTTGTGTTTATTTATGGGAGCTTGCATGCGAGGGCTATCTCTGGGCTGGGAGCAGTGACTGCCTGGAGTCTTGTTTTCACTGAGAGGTTGGCAAGCAACCAGCAGAGACTGTTCTTGTGTGGACTAAAGAAGCAAGATATATTGGTTTAGGCAGTTAGCTAAAGAGGTGCTGGTAAGTAGATGCTTTGACCTTCAGACAGAGCCAGGCTGGCTGTTTTCCCTCACTTTCTAGTCTTAGTGTTAACCCTAACCTAAGTAGCTGTAGCTTCATGAATACAATGCAGACTAAAGAGTGCCATTGAGCTTGTCAACTAACTTTTGTCAAGAAACATTTGCCAAAATGTCAACTTTTCCTTTAATAATAACGACCCATTCATAGAAGAAAAATAACCATGTGGTTTATAAACCAAACTAAAAGAAACCAAGTGTGACAGTACATACGTCATGCTCATGCCATGCAAGCTGAGTAAAGTGAGTCTGCTTCCCCTCTTCTGACTGCATGTAACAGTAGTAGTGCTCTGT
Source organism: Mastacembelus armatus (assembly GCF_900324485.2). Taxonomy (NCBI): domain Eukaryota; kingdom Metazoa; phylum Chordata; class Actinopteri; order Synbranchiformes; family Mastacembelidae; genus Mastacembelus; species Mastacembelus armatus. The sequence goes on from NC_046645.1 coordinate 12,489,964, forward strand.
ATAGGAGCGTCCAAACCTCAGGGAAATACAGTGTGTGTCTGTCCTGTGTGTTGACCTACTGGCAGAGAAAGCAGCTTAAAAATAAATGTTTCACTGCCAGGCTGCATGATGAGACACTCTATCTCAAGGCCTGACAGGAAGTAGGTCAAGGATGCCCTTAAGTTAAAAGTTTAGTTGTAGAAGAAATTGAAATCAAACGGGTGTAATACAATCTGAAACATGCAGACACAACAGTGCTTCTCCCTTTCCTGTTGGTCCTGCCATATTTTATCTGACAGCATGCACTACTGTTTATTACAGTTTGTAGACATTTATTCACTATTACAGAAGATTCCTCTCCTCATCTTGTAATAATTACTACTGGCATGCTGCACCTTTTCTCTATGGTGGTGATACTGTATTTTCACAGTTTCCTTAAAGCACCTTTGGCACTGCAGTCAGAGTTTTACCTTGATATAGTGCCTTGATATTATTTTATTGTGATTTGGTACTATACAAATAAACTGACTTGAATTGAATTGAATTGAACATTTCAAGTTCATTCACTTTTGGTTGAAGTAGTTTGGAAACAACTTGTCTGATTATCCCGGCCCAGAGTTTGGGGTTTTTAAGTATCTTCTAGAAGTGTAAAAGATTCCTGTTTTAAGTGCATTATCAGCTGCGGGTAGAGTCAGTTGAGATATACAGCAGCTGTTCTATTTCATTTTATATGACCAGCTGCCATAAATACTGGGTGATAAGCAATAATCAGAATTAAAAATTGGCATGTGTCTCACTAGTTTCAAATTGATCACAGTAGGTACATCAACTAGCAATTTTGGTAACATCTTGAAAACATTGGCTACATTCACATGTTGTGTGATTTACATCCATCAAACTATTTTACAACACCCCTGTACCTTCCTTAAAACACTAAATACACATGTGATGTCTCAATAAACACAATCAGAAGCACAGGCTCACATCCAGCAGAGTTATGTTACTCTCTAAGTGTCTCCCATAACTAGAAGTCAGTCAATGAGTAACTTGTAATTGCCAGTTATCAGAACAGAGTGTAAACTGACTTGGTCTGCTGATGGCTAGAAAGATGGTTTCATAGTACAGACTGAGTGCTCCCGAACTCTGATATCATCCAAATCGTAAGTGTTTGGCAATAGGAGTAAAAGAACTGGCATTTTCGCTCTGATTTTGTGTTACACTGTTACACACTGGAAATGAGTTCTGTGAAGTTTCAGTTGTATGTGTTTGTGTTATATGTGTGTATGTCTATGCATGCAAGTGTATTTCTTGTCCACAGTTAGATGAGATCCAACGCTCATATCTGCTCATCAAATATGAAGCTAAGTGGAGTGTCTATGTGGACTGTATAAAACAGTAATATATGCTGTCAGATTAAAATATGTGGTTTAAATTCAGGACAAACAGGAAAGGTAGATGTACTGCTGTATCTACATGTTTCAGATTGTTATACACACATTTGATTTAACCAGTTAGGCATACTGGAAACAGCAAGCCCAGCTCTGTCATAAGGCAAAAAATGCCATATGGCACCTCAAAAGCTCAGAAATTAACAGGTTTATTTTTTAATTGGCATAAAATTTGTATTGTAAAAATTGCACGTTGTCTTAATGTCACGGAGATACAGTTTGGATGTAATTATTGTTCATTAAACCCCCCCACGCCAAAGGTCCTATGTTTTATCCTTAAGTTTTTATTTCAGGCAGCAACAAAGATCGTTATTGATTTAATTTTTACAGTTAAGTAATTTATTGTTTGCGTTATGAAATATTTGAAAATGCTGAGCTCAATTTGACATTTTCAATGGTAGCAAATAGTAAATTGCTGTAAATCCTAATTTTTGACAAGTTAATCCAGACCTGAGATCGTTTTGTTGCCATTTAAGCAGTTATCAGCATCTTAAATAAATTGCTTTTCTGATCAGTTCAGTTTGTTGTAACATCTAAATTGTCTAATCAGTGCTGTCGCCTTTGACCTGATAAGGACAGAACCTTGAGGCAGCAAGGTTACTGAGGGGTCAGTGCTGTGATGCGGAGGGGCAGTAAAAACTAACAAGTAAACAATGCAAACAGAGGAAACTCAGCTGTAAAATTCCTGTGCATCTTTTCTATTTTAGGTTAAAAGTCTGCCACTAGGGCCATAATATCCAGTATACAAAATGTTTTGAAAAAAAAAAGTAAGCCCCTTTTGCGTGTGCACATGTAGGTGGTAGGTGTGTGTGGTGGAGTTGTCAATCTTTACTGTGGAAATGAGGGGTAGATAAGGTCATAAGTCAAACATTTAGCTCTATTTCAAGCAGAAACTCTTACTCCTGTTTCTGTCCTTTATATTAACTCTGAGGTTTCTCAGACTGTCTGTGTGTTCTGCTGCTTCATGTCCTCATCGACAAGGAAGCAAACCAGTGTTGACGTGTTGCCACATCACCTGGTACCCCTGACAGTGGCTGATCTCTGACATACTGTAACGCAAAGTCACAGTCTCTTCATTTTATAAAATAATTTAATATTTTACTGAACGTTGTGTCAGAAAGTCATTTCTGCTTTTCTATAAATTCACACTCATAAGTGCATACACCCACAGTTTGGTTCATTCAGTCCTGAACTGTTCACCCTCAGTCCTCCTCCCTTCCTTTCCACCAAGAAACTTCAATTATGCATGAGGGATCACAGCACCCACTAAGAGTCATGTTTCCACTCCTACAACCCTACACCAGCAAGCTGATACACTGTTCACAATACTTCAAGTCATATAATAACAAGGGAGTCACTTTACAGCTGATGCATTCCTTCACACACACACACACACACACACACACACACACACACACACACACACAAAGACTCGCTCAGCCTCTAGAGCCCATGTGGGCATGTGATGGAATAAGTACCCAGGGCATATTGTGACACCAGCTGAAACATTTAAAGAACAACACAATAAAAACTGCATATTCAAAATAGTACTGTGCATGTACACCTGTATCGCTTTACACATAAGCTTCACCGGCCCTACCTGGCAAACAAGCTTCTTCTATGAGATGTGAACAGACTTTAATATTTATCTCACAGCAGCACAAATAGGGAGTTAATTTAGTGTTCTGGGGTGGAATCTCAGCGAGTGTCACATCAGCTCTTTGTCTTTTTAAATCTCTTTGTCTCTCACACCCAGCCAACTACCCACAGCCCACTCAAATCAAATTAAAAAAAAAATCCCCAAGGACTCTGCTCTGGGATGGGGGAGTGCCCCATCTCTTTCTCTCTGGGATGGCTACTGGCTGAGCGTAATAAAGGCCTTTGTTATGCTGCCTTGCTGAATATCTCTGTTGCTAAACCACAATGATCAGGAGAACCAAAATGTGAAATGCATGCAGCAGAAAAATCAGCCACACAGACTAATTATTGCTTCTAGTGGTAAAATGTGAACATCAGCTCAGGCAGACTGTGGTTGTCAAAAAAGATTTCAAGAATTTAAAAAAAATGTACTGAGCCAGATTTCCTGTGACTTACCTGGAATGGTACAATAAAGATAAGCTACTGACATGTTGTGTATTTAATTTACCAAGCCCATCTGTCCAGGCACGGTTTAACAGGTGCACGTCTGCTTGGTTACTGTATACAGTGTCCCTATCAACAGTACATTTAAAGTGACAGCTAATTGTGTGCAAGTTGTTATAGAAAAGTTCAGTTACATTTCAAGAAATACAGTACATCAAATGCACCTTATTAGATATAGTGCATGTGGTAAATGGCCTTCTTGGTAAGTTGCTGTCACTTACGTGTGCACACAAAATACACTCACTTGCTCACATAAAGCATCATAGCTTACTTACTTCTATCCTTTCAGTTTCAGATTTGGAAAAGAGCGCTGTCAACTTCCACACAAAACCTTGTCACTTGTCACCAGAACTATAATCCTGCAGGGACTGATCCATCAGTGATAGTCCCCGTGGTTTGATCTCAGAGATAGAGAGAGAGAGAGAGAGAGAGAGCGAGAGAAAAGGTCCCAACAACTTCACTGGTGTGGCCAAGTACCCACCACTACATCAAGCACTATGTCTTTTCAAAGGACTAGCTACTACTAGTGTGGGACCATTAGATTTGGGAAAACCTGGAGTGGATATCGGAGCGGACTACATCTCCACAAGAGTGTTAGGTTTACTCAGTCATTGACTTCTTTCATTTAGATTTAGGAATCAAGAAAGAAGAAACAAATACTTATTAAAATAAAGAACTCAATTAATTAATTTCAAATTCCTACTTGCATAAATATGAAATTATCATCCACAAGATAAAACCTTCAGTTACACTAAAAACCATACAGCCCCCTACAGTATCGAAACTCTTACACTGAACGGCACAAAACCCCAGTCAACACTGGTTCAGAAAGTTTGCCAAGCCTTCCCCCAGTTGTCTCTCTCTGCCATGTTTTCCCTCCCACTCCTCCCTCAGTGACAGTTCAAAGTCTGGCAGCAACAGCCATCAGCCCTAAATGCACCTTACAATTTAAACCAGTCCACCAATCATAAACCTCTTTGGCCGTAACAGTCGCTAGTATCATTTGCACAACAAAAGAGAGACTAGCTGATTCATCAACCCCCCCTTATCCTTCACTCCCTTTCCCTTCCACCGTGACTCCTCCTCTCCTGTCTTTGTGCTGGGACCCAAAATCCCCTTCCAGCCCTGTGACCCCCTCCTCGCTGCACTAATCTCCTTGTGCCAAATGGATAGACTGCTTTGGGACTACGTCTCGCTGCACAGAGACCCCCTCACCATGCTCCCTGCAGGACACGCATCACAATCTGGCCTCATTTACAGGCCCTCCTCCTCCTCCTCCACCTTGCACTGAAAAACACACGGAAGCACAAGGTGTAATTTGGGCCGTGGATTTCTACTGCAAACAATAATGACAGGAACATAATCCCAGATAGACAGGAAACTGGCTTTGGGGCTTGTTCCTCAGGAGGTTGATGTACACTCATTGGAACCAAATCAACAGATAAAAAAAGAGCATTGATTCATCTGTTGTGTGTTTGTACATTCAGTTGCACAATATGACACCATTAAGTTTTATTAAATCAAATGTCTGTTGTCATTTCTCTTCTATTTCAGAAGAGAATGGAGGATGAATAAAGTATCTATAGATAAATACTCTAATGTCTTGGTCAAACATTACAACTAAAAGGGCCCTCTTTGCAGGGAATTAAAGACACCACCACACACACACATACACACTACATGTAAGGCTCCCATGGGGTTTGAGGAGGCCAACATAGAGTTTAGCCCTTTGGTCCGCTTTCTATTTCACATTTGGCGTTTCTATAGCAACTGTGGTCTCAGAGAGGGTACAAATGGACGCCCCTCTCCATTTGAAACACCATTAACATACCCCGCCCCTTTCTTGTGTTTAGTCGGGTGTCTCCCTCACACACATGAACAGAAGAGGCTGTACTCAGCTGTGGTTTAATGAGGCAAGAGAAAGCTGAGGGGTTAGAGTTTCAAACAATCATTTTCATACAACCTTGAAAAACCAGAAAAAAACCCATCAAAAGGATGAACGTTTTGGGACAGGTGTACTGAGTGTAAAATAAGAATTACAGTTCTTGGTTTTTGTAACGTCACGCAAATTAAAAAGTTTTCACAGCCTGAGAAGCATATCTCTCCCACACTGCTGCTGAACGACAAACCGGACAATTTTTTAAGCTTAAAGAATCTTTTTAAACTTCTTCTTTGCACTAGATATCAGATATGTACAGTACAAGAACACCATCAAAGAGGGTGAATTCAGGTAAAGTGCCCCACTTTACCCTCTTTGATGAAAGGAGATGTCAAGTGTTTTGAAACTTAAAAGACAAGGAACTTTTTGAGATGCTGGCTTAGATCAGTCAAGTCTTTTAAAGATCCTCCTCATCAGCCTGAATAAAGTGTTGTTGCTGACCGCCTTGGAGACCCTTTCCCATAGACTGTCCTCCTTCCACAGACCCCTACCCTTCCTCTCAGCTTTGACCTCTGCCCTGTGCAGCCGTTTGTGCAGACGCCAGTAGAGGCGAGAGTCAGGCAGGACTCCGGTTACGGGGGTAGTGCGAGCCAGACCGAGTCTGAGCACCTCTTCGTTCAAACACTGGCTCAGCACAGACCCCTGGTGGAGAGAAAGAGAGAACACAAGAACATGATTTTAAAAAAGACAAACTCTTATCAGTGTTATATAATGACAAATGAACATATTTTTTCAGTCTGATATTAACCTCTCCCCTTATCTCACTTATTAGATGCCTCACCCTGCTCTGGGACACCAAACAGTGCAGCATGTCGTCCTCTCGGCTGATCAGTTTTAGCCAGACTGTTTGGGCAGGAGCCAGGTTCTTCTGCAGCCATACCCTCCCCTCTGGTGTCAGCTCCACTCCTGCAAGATGCACCAGCAACGGTGACTTGGACACACCTAAAGAGGACATTAAAAGGCCATTTATTATATGGATTAGAGTGATGCAGTCAGCACAGTGACCTGTTGGTTAGCACTGTTGCCTCACAGGAAGAAGGTTCCAAGTTCGAAACCCAACAGGGGCCTTTCTATGTGCAGTTTGCATGTTCTCCCTGTGCTTGTGTGGGTTTTCTCCAGGTACTCTGGTTTCCTCCCACAGTCCAAAAACATGTATGTCAGGTTGATTGGTGACTCTAAATTGCCCATAGGAGTGAGTGTGAGTGAGTGAGGTTGTTTGTCTCTATGTGGCCCTGTGATGGACTGGTGACCTGTCCAGGGTGTACCCCTGCCTTTCACCCAAAGAGAGCTGGGATAGGCTCCATCAGATCCCTGTGACACTAAATAGGAATAAGCAGGTATATATGATGGATGGATATTTGAAAACACTTATTTATCAAAAAGTGCTATGATTTGATAGTACAGCTAACAAGCTTACATGTGACCCTCACTCATGACGAGACAATAAAATTCATGTGTGTGACCTTACAAAGTGACTTTGACATTTCTGGTATGACAAGATAATGAAAAGGTGCAAGAGCTGTAGAGTATTACAATGTCGTTCTTATGAAGCTCAGACTTCACTTGATAGATGGAGCATGTCATTGATGGCATTCAAGCTACTCAGAAATCACTGGTTGTGAATTGTGCATAGGTCCTGCATGGCAGTGTACAGTACATGCCTACATGATTTCACAGAATGGATTCCCCAATTTCCTCTTACCCTTTACCCTTGAAAGTAACGGCGAGAGGACTGGCAGGTAAATCGGGACATGCTCCACTTCGAGTCCTTTCTCTGTGATCGAATGAACTTTCCCACGAAGGCTGACGTTCCTCTCAATGAAATGAGCAGGAATCTCGGACGCGGCTTGAAATTTGGTGATCTGAGGAGGTGGAGTGGAATAGCTGAGTGACAACCTTCAATTACTTTCTGGTACAATGTCTGAAAATGCATTTCAACACCATTCGGCAAATGTAATATAATAACAGGCAACAAGATATGGATTTAACTGGGCACAGAAGTAGATGCCTATCAGTTTTACCCAGATTGTTAGCCACGCAAGAATGCTCTATATAATTTCCACTTAGGGTCAAAGTTGAGCCTTGGACAAAGAATGGGAGCTATTTTTTTTTTTATGCACATGAAATCAAAAGCGTGCACCTGTTAAGAGTTAGCCTGAACCAAAGGTGCATGTCCCAGTGTGTGCCTTTCTCTCTTACCAGTCTGATACTCCTCGCTATTACTATTACACCAGCAATCGCCAGCCCGGTGCTTATGTTCTGTGTGAGAGAGGAGAGAGCAGTGAAGAGCATGGAGCTGATACCATCCATTCAGCTGGACATGTGCTGGACACTGACAATGGAAAAAGATTTGAAGACTTGACACAGTGATGATGATGATGACAGTGACACAGGTGCCTCAAAAGCCACAAGCAACAACTGGTCAGCAGCATATCTGGTCAGTGTGAATTACTGAGTGACAGAGGAACAGTGTGTGTGTGTGAGAGGGGGGTCTGGTCCTGAAAGCTTTAGATTAACTGTAGATGGCTCAGGTACAGTATGGCATTGATGTGCCCATGCATCCATGGCCACTTGCAATAGCACTTCACTGTTTGCACACAAAACAGACTCCTACCCGCACAAGCGTTAAATTATCATCTGCGAACTGAGATATTACGGACACGATGTTAGGAGACGACTGGCTTCCTTGTTCTCTTTGTTGTCCGTCCCTCTTTGCGTCCTCACTTTCTGTTTCCCTGGAAGGCTCCGGCATGTTGTTGACATTTTCTCTTTGCGTCTGACGCTCCGCCTATTTGGGGAGGGACGAAGCAGAGGTTGCGTAAAGTCCCCGCCCTGTGGTTTGGTTTGGATATGACAGGATGACGTTAAAGTGAGCCCTGATAAATGTTAGGGGGCGGGTGTGAAAAACTCCAAACCGCAAGTGTTTTTGACTTTGCATTGTGAAGGCAAACGTTACGAAATGCTAGAATATAGCAAATATCGCGGAGGACAAAAGTTGTTGATGCACATTGCAGCTCAGCGTCATAATAACACGCTGCCGGTGGGATCAGTGACGTACCCATCTTTGTCTGCACAACTTGACCTAGATAACTTCAGGTCTGCAATGTAATTCAATGCACAAAGCAAAAAGGCTCAGTCAGACAATAGAACCGTCGTCTTGTTGATATTCGCGATAATAACTCATATTTTTTGTGCAAAAAGAAAAAAAGAAGAAGAAACACGTCTACAGAATATATACCAAAACATATCCCGGCGCGTTGGAACATACTGCCAAAATACGCCCGGTGAAACATGTTTAGCAGCAGACGTGACTGAGGAGTGACCAGCGGCTGCATGACAGACGCACCGGAGCTCTCATCTTGTAAACTGTGAAGTCACGGAGCTACTTGACGCCGGTGACGCCCCCGTCTCCACAGACCGGCCAATGGGAGCCGAGAGGCAGAGTTGTCCTCCTGGCCGCCATTAAAGAATTCAATCCATGAACTGAAATAATGGAAATCTGCGTGACCCATGGATCAGGCTGACAAGACCAGACGATGAGTAGCGTCGTTAACGCGGCGTTTCGTCCGTTTTAAGAGGAGGTTTACTATGACGGAGCTCTGTGGTGGTTTTAGTGAGCGGGAAGGCGGTGTAGCTGGTTGTTTTATTTAGCTAGTAAGCTAGCGTCGGAGCTGTGGTATGTTAGCTTGTGTGCTAACGGGCTAGGAAAGACCAGGGGGAGGGGAGAGTTCCTCTGCTCTGAAATTGTTTCGGATCAGCTAGCTGCTATTAGCATTAGCACACCACAGTCTAAGCTTTCGGGCTGAAGTTTTTTTTTTAGTTTTTGAGCTCCTATTTTTATTGCGCATATAACTTTTCCGGTGTTTTGCTAACCGTCGGTTTCTCCGGGTCCTGTTAACGGTGACTGTTTGGTGTTACGGTGATGTGGCAGCAAGCTTGCGGCTAACAAGATCAGACAATACATTTCAGAGAGGATTGATGAATCCAGTAGCTAGAAGCTCCCAGTCTGGCTGCCTGTCCGACGTTAGCCTAGCATCGGGCTAGCGGCGGCTAGAAGTTGTCTGACGAGCTAGTTGTAGTTAGCGAGTTGGTCGGCGCTGTAACGACACAATTACCGCTGAACATCGCTTCGCCAGCGAGTTAACCAGATCAGCTATTGCCCCCGATGGTGATTGAGACAATGGACTGTAACGTTACGACTCCGCAGTGAAAGGATGAGTTCGTGCTTTGTACCAAACGGGGCCAGTTTGGAGGACTGCCACTCCAACCTCTTCTGCCTGGTAAGACTCTGCTCTCGGCGCCAGCTAGCGTTAGGCACGGAGAGGCCAGAAAGCCATTTTGGCTAATCAGGCAACAAGCTTTGTAACGTCAGTGGCAGACTGGCGTGAAGGCATTGGGCCTTCAGCCTGCAAATCGCGATCCAGCTAACTTTGATGACACGGCCACCACACACTGCAGAGTAACTATATTAAATAAATGGTGGTGTGTTTACACTGCTGTGGTTACAGATAGATTCAGCTAACACTAAGATAAGGTTACATGGTGGTTACAGGTCAGGCCAACAGGCTGATTATTTCTAACATTGTATTTTTTTTCTTTTTAGGTGACAATGCACAATTAAACGATATACACACTAAAGATTGAGTGTCATTCTTGCTGTTGTAAATTAGGACAGTTAATGTGATTTTAAAGTGCTCCATCAGTAGATGTTAGTAAGTGCTGCAGTGTTTTCAGGAATGATCCTTTTGTCACATGTGCAGAGTATTGCTAAACTTTCCAACACATCAGCAGACCTCTGTTTGAAACAGTTTTCATAGAGAGGATTTTCTGTATGGCAGAAAAAGCAGTCTTGTCTCATTATTGTGTGTAGTGCAAGAGAGACACACATCTGAGCTATGCATTGCTGAACAGCAGTTCAGGCTTAATGCAGCATGTTGTCCTGTCATTCATTCTGGATTTCTTCTTTTTGTTTGTGTGTGTTTTTTGTTTGTTTTTTTTTTTGTTTGTTTTTTTAGGCCGATTTGACAGGAATAAAATGGAGGCGTTTTGTGTGGCAAGGACCCACCTCTTCGCCAATCCTTTTCCCTGTGACTGAGGAGGACCCTATCTTGTGTAGTTTCAGCCGATGCTTGGCGGCAGATGTGCTGAGTGTGTGGCGAAGGCACCACACCCCTGGTCGCAGAGAGCTCTGGCTTTTCTGGTGGGGAGATGACCCCAGTTTTGCCGAGCTTATCCATAATGAGCTCTCAAGTAAGTGCATGCTACATCTCTGTTTTCTGCACACTTCAAGGATTTGGGATTCTCATGTCTGTGTGACAAGTACATTTCATTCAGAACGGTAAAGAGTAACAACAGTTATACATCTACCCTAAATTATGTGCATCTTCATACAATCTAAAAAGAGTCAGCTCTTGGAACAATTATTGTAAATGACAAAGTTAGTCCATTTGTGGAAACTTTGTTCGTGTTTAAACATGTTTGGTGCTTGATGATGATGATGCCATCCATTGTAAATAGCAGCAGCTTTCTAATGTGGTTTTAATGCCACAAAGTCAGATGAAAATGAGTTATGCCCAACTGATTTGTAGCCAACAAGCCTTGTAAAATCTGTTGCCTCTTAGCCAGAGTCACAGGCCTGCATTGTAAAATTAAACTGAATTGTTGTGTGTCAGACTCATCTGACGAAGACTCGATTTTTGAAAGAATGGTTTGTTCTAGCGTGTTAATTCATATCTGTTGGAAAAAAAATTTCCCTGAAGGGCTTCCAGGCCGTCTAGGTATTTTGTCTCCTGTTGTAGGTGTACTATGAACACAGCACTGATCGGTTCGTTGCAGAGAGAGCTAAACTGAACAGAGAGGTGGAAGGTTTCATTTTAATTTGGAAACTTGCACAGCTGAAAAAAAAAAAAAAAGACTAGACTTCACTTGTAGAATAAATTCTAAACTTTTCATAATAAAAGTTCATTGTTTTATAAACAAAATAGTTACTTTTGTATCACATCAATCAACAGCTAAGGGGCTGCATTCTTTTATTTTACATCATGTTAAAATGCATGTTGAAATCAGATGTTTTTCATATGCACAAAAGGAACATTTTCTCTGGTCAGTTGTTTACAAACTAAACTAAATGTCTATTTTAATATATCTGCCTTCCTTTCAGGCGAGGAGGATGGTGAGTGGGAGAGTGGCCTGTCCTATGAGTGTCGAACACTCCTGTTCAAAGCCATCCACAACCTCCTGGAGCGCTGCCTCATGAACCGTGGCTTTGTTCGCATTGGCAAGTGGTTTGTTAAGCCGTACCAGAAGGATGAGAAGACCATTAATAAAAGGTGTGTTCTGCTTCCTAATTGCAGATAGCAATATTATAAAACAAACTATAAATACATAGATTAAAGCCAGGACTCAATAGGTGGTCAGGTTACACTTTATAGCTGGGGTGCCTTCTCTTCAGATCAGCAGGATTTACCTGCACCTTTAACATTGCCATGCCATAATAGGACACCTGTTGTTTTGATTGTCTCTTTTTACAGAAATACTCTGGCTCACTTATTGACTTTAATCCTGACTGATTGTACCTTTGTCGGCACTGTTGTCTATAAATCTCAATATTTCCTGCAGATGTTTCACAATAAAATCCTTCAGTAAAAAGGAAGCAGTTACGTTGCTTTAATAGTGTGAAAGTTTTTAGGAGTAAAAAAAAAAGCTCAGCTGTTGAAAAAGAAGAGTATTAGCTAAACAAGTGACAACAGTGTTGTAACTATCAACTTATGTGGCAACAGTGAAGTAAGGTTCATTCCATCTACATCATAAAGATCCAACTTACACTAACCCCACAGCAGTTTTTTACCAACACAAGCCACAAATCGCTGACGATAAATATGTCAGTGGAACGAGAGGTCCTGAATTGTACTTGGTGGAGATTTGCAGCATGTTGGAGTTGGCTGTTACTGTTGTCCTTATAAATAGCTGTGTTTACTGTGAAATGCCACTATTTGTTGGGGTCAGAGTTTGATGCATGCATGCAGAATGTGATGCAGAACCAACAAACTCACTCAACATATTTAGGACAGATGACTTTGTGTGTTATGCATGTGTGTACTGCCCCATTGGGCCGATGTCCTCATCGCTATGAAAGCTGTGCTTTAAAGTTCTCAAAACAATTCCTGGCCTCTGACAGCCATTAAATGTTACAATTCCCATTTGGGATTCAACTGTAGTAAGGGTGCTTGCAGCTGTATTGTTTCGTCTATGTTGTTATGAGCTGATAGCTGTTTCTGAGAATGAGACATCATCTTCTTAAATAAAAATTTGATTGGACAAATAAACTCAACTGTCCTTGAGCAGGGTAACCGTAACATTAGACAAACATTGATTTCAATACTCTCTGTGCTGCTCTGATTTAATTCCTTTTTAGGTTTTATGCATAGTTAGTGAAACTGAGGTCAGTATTACTTGATAAATGAGGAAAGCCACAATTTACTACTACTTTTGTGTTGCTTTAGTCACCCAGATCCTGCAGCTTAAAGACATAGAAAGTTAAATCAGATGTAATAATGTGACGGAGCGTGACAGGATTATTGCAGTTTTCCACTTTCATCAGCATCATGCCATGTTTTTCATCTGGTTTCACAAGTGAAACAACAGTCTTCAAGCTGTTGGCTTAATCAGTTGAGTCTTAGTAACAGAGCAACACTTCCAGGGTTATGTTTAATGTCCACACCTACATTGTCAAATGCAAGGTAAAACTGGTCTTTGATGTTGTGGTAGAAATACAAGCTTGAGGTGAACCTGCAGGTACTGGATTTCTTTACTTCTTGTATATAAGGGCGGTGTCACAGTTTTAGCATTCCTCTTCTGCTTGAAAGATGGGAAATCCTGGAGGTCGCTGACAAGCCAACTGGAGCCTGGGATTTTTGGCTGTGTGGGTCCGGGCTGACTTGTTTGATACACGGCCCTTTGGCTCAGTTTCCTCTGGCAGCCTTGTGAATGGTTCCAGAGAGCTTTAGCAGCTATACAAAAGAGTTGTTGCATAGAACAGGAGGAGGTTTCTTGCTCATTGGTGTGTATGTGTACATGTGTGTGTTAGTGCATGTGTGTGTGCATGTTGAGGCAGCAGCGCAGCACCTCTAACAGAAGAGAATGGCAGTCTCGCTGTCGCCTGCTGTCTCTGGCTAGTAAACAGGGCAGTCTTTGGAAAATGCTGAGTGTGCACTGTGGTTTTACAGCAACCATGTCAACAAGTAAGTTTTTAGTGCATTTAGCAGCCTGGCTTTCTAGAAGTAGTTGGGAAATAGAGATTAATATTGTTTTCATTACAGAGCTATTAAAAAAAAAAAAAAACTCCGAAGTTTATTTTTGGATGTTATTCTTTGCTTATATGTTGCAAGAAGGTTTGAATATGAATTATACGGACCGCCTTATTGAAGGTGTTAGCAGGCCCGTGTGTGGTAACAACAGTTGTCACCTGAAAGCATGACATGCATTAAATTGCCAAGATAAATATGCAAGGAGTTGTTTCTCACATCATCTCCACCCTTTTCAGTCTGTAGTGAGTCATTCATTAATGAGTGATTGGAGAGCTTTGAGTGATGACAGCAAGCTATTAAGTGTTTTTTTTTGTTTTTTTTTTTTTTTGTTTGTTTTTTTTCTTTTCCCCCCTTTTTAACTTGGTGCGGTTCGGTTATATAGGACTAATCCTTACGATGCCTCTTTTTATCCTTGACTCACCATGCAGTGAGCACCTATCCTGCGCTTTCACCTTCTTCGTACACGGGGACAGTAATGTGTGCACAAGTGTGGAGATCGCTCAGCATCAGCCTCTTCAGTGTCTGAGCGAGGAGCACCTCAGCCTCGCCCAGCAGAGCTCTAGCCCCTTGCAAGGTAGGATCACCAGAGTTTTACACAGTAGTGACGCTTTACATCAGTCTTTGCACATTATATGTAATTGCTTTATTAGTGGAGTTGGCCTGCATAAATACTGTGGCTCTTCTCTGCCCTTCAGTCATCCTGAGCCCATATGGCTTGAATGGGACCCTCACCGGCCAGGCTTTTAAAATGTCAGACCACCCTACTCAGAAGCTCATTGAAGAGTGGAGGCAGTTTTATCCCATCAGCCCCAATCCCAAAGAGGTCCAGGAAGACAAGATGGAGGATACGGACTGGGAGGATGACTCCTTGGCAGCTGTTGAGGTCCTTGTTGGTAAGGCTTCGTAGTATTTTTATTTGTGAGTAAGGATGACCCAAACATACTGTTCAGTCATTTTTCAAAAATATATCAATGGCTCTAACAGAGCCCAGAAATGTTTAAAAAAAAAAAAAAAAGAGGCCGGTTGTTTTCCCTTCTAGGAATGAGTATTGTTGGGTCTTACCATTGCAAAAAAGTGAACAAATCTGTACAACTTCTGTTCTTTTTTTATTTTTTTTAATTTTTTTTATAAGAAACAAATGTGTTTTGGTTACAGCTGGAGTGAGGATGGTTTACCCTTCCTGCCTTGTGCTCCTCCCTCTGTCGGACCTTCCTGCTGTGGCCCCTCAGGGCTCAGCCAACACCTCAGGAAGCCTGTGTGGTGCTCAGCAAGGCCAGGCTGCTCACAGAGATCCTGCCATGTCTTCTGTCACTCTGACCCCTCCAACGTCCCCAGAGGAGGCTCAGACCAGTAAGTCTTATAGCTATACACTGACTTCAAGTAGACGCATGGATATGTTTCAGCCCCATTTTTGGTGAAACTCTAAATTTTTTATTTTTTGTTGTCTTCCTATCCCTCATAGATTATCAGCCTGCCCAGAGGTGGCTCAAGTTGTCTTCTGCATCGGATGGCTACAGCTCTGACAACACACTTCATGGTGGTAAAATCCCTCGCAGGCTAGCCAGCCAGATGGTGGAGTCTGTGTGGCAGGAATATAACATAAACCGTACAGGGAACAAGTATGTTTAGTTTCTTCTCTTCCTCAAAATTAGCATTACATTTCAAAGAAATGCTTTTCTGCTGACTGACAAAATGTCTGTCCTTTTTTTTTTTTTTTAAATAGGAGGAAGCTTACTACCTTGACAAATGGGACTTGTGAGGAGGAGTCACATAAAACTGGACTTTGGGATTTTGTGGAGCCAACTCACAGGCTACACTGCAATTGCTCGAGGTACGTTAAGAGGAATGCATTCTGCTGTGATTTTTTCTTTTTCTTTTTTTTTTCCTTCATAATCTAAAGAAAGTATCCTGCAAGCATAATTTCTTTATTCACACAGGCATAAAAATCAGAAACAGCGATCGAGCAGCACCTCAGGGCACCCGCCTTCATCAGGCCAGCCTGCCCAGCCGACCCCCAAGCACAAGCTGGGCGAGAAGCTGGAGA
The DNA here is from genome assembly GCF_900324485.2 of Mastacembelus armatus. Classification (NCBI taxonomy): domain Eukaryota; kingdom Metazoa; phylum Chordata; class Actinopteri; order Synbranchiformes; family Mastacembelidae; genus Mastacembelus; species Mastacembelus armatus. Next base: position 12,505,822 of record NC_046645.1, read on the forward strand.
AGGGGGAGAAACAGCAGAAGAGACCGCAAACACCCTTTCACCACCGCAACTCTGTGAGCGAGGAGTCATCCCTGGAGCCTCAGACCCAGAGGCTTTGTTTACGATCACAGGAGGAGGGCTCGTATCCCAGTCTGCACCACGTGGACACGGTGCCCTCAAAAGCCCCCACTCTGCACACACACGGGCCACCTGCAGACCTTGTCGGATCCCCACCTCCTCCTCCTCTCAGTCCGCATCCCTGCGATCACGTAGATGGTGATATGACCCCCAGTGGCATGAAGACCTCATCCACGCCTGTTCACCAAGGGTTTTACCCACCATCAGTGGAGCCCTGCCTGCTGCCACAGAAGGGCTCCTCTGAAGAGCCTCAGCTGGAGAACATGCGTATGCCTCTGCCCTTCCCCCCACCCTACAGTGAAACCTTGGAACCCACTGTCTTTGTAGGTTCAGCCATCAACCCCAATGAGGACTCCACCCACAACCCCTGGAAATATTTCAACCTGCCCAGGAAGAAGGCGACCAACTTCCCAACACCCCAACTACCTGTGGATAAAATGCGAGAGGACTCTGGAGGAGGAGGAGTAACAGAAAGAGCAGGAGCAGAAAGTGTAGCTTCTGTAACTGAGTAAGTATGGACTTACTGTAAATGTAGCTATTTATTTACACAGTATCCCTGGCTTCTGTCTGACCATTTCTGCACAATTTCTTTCCATTTAGGATCATGTCAGGCTCTACGCAACGCCTGAAGGTGTCCCAGGAGCTGATCAAGACGTATGCCCAGCGGAGAAACAGCCATCTTGCCTCCACCTCAGTGGACGAAGAACACAGCAACGAGCCAGACCCTTATGCCTTTATAGAGGGAGATGAGGAGTTCAGCTTCACTGAAAAGAAGGACAAGCCTGGAGCTGAGAGAGAGGGTAACAAGAAACATAAGGTAGGCTCCTGACTGAAGTTGGATACCAAGGTAGATATCCCACTAAGTAAACTCTGGAATTTCCAGTATGAAAGGACTTATAGATTACAAGTTCTAATTTTCGAATCATAGATGAACCATTTGCCAGTGGTTTTACAGATTATTTTTTATCAGACACACTGTGTGACAGTAATTTGAGGACAGGGTATTGATCCTCAGAATATCTGTCTGAATCACAGTCAACTCTTACTGTTTTGGCTGCTAATACTGAAACAATACAGAGGTTACCTCCCACATGTTTGGAGTCAGTGCAGTAACCAGAGCCTGGTATGCAAGTATAAATGATGGTAGTTTCCTTGATACTTGATACTGAAATGAAGTAATTAAATTCTTTCATCATTTAAAATAGTGCTCATGGTCAGTCTTTTTTTATGTGTGTGTATTTTTCAGGTGGACGAAGGAACAGGAACATCAGGAGATGGTGAGAATCTCTTCCCTCTGTCCGTTTTGTACATAGGTAAATCAAACGCCTGGAGTTGGGTGTCTTACACTGTTTTGTTTTGTTGTGCAGATGGTCAGGGTCCATCGGGCAGCAAACCTTCGACCTCGACCAGCCTCATCCATGAGAACGATTTGGCTGTTTCCTACAGTGACCTGGATAAAATTTTCAATTCTGATGAAGATGAGCTAGCGGTATGTGCGTCAGTATGTTGACCTGACAGTTGTCCTCTTGATGTGGTCCTGTGTAAGGCTGGGCCTTACAATTAAACACGATTTTATGAAATAGAAGATGTAAAGTTGCATATTGTATATTTGCTTTTTTTACCTGTACATGCAGCCTGGATCCAAAAGAGCTGGAGTTAGTACTGAGGACAAGTATGGCTGTAAAGAGATTAAACCAGCCACATTGGACCCCCTATCTTGCATAAGTAAGAATACTGGGCCTCAGTTAATCCTCCGACATTACAACTTTAATACACATGTTTCAAGAGAAGAAATTTCCCCTTTCTCTAGGTTCAGCAGACCTGCACCAGATGTTTCCCACTCCACCCTCCCTGGAGCAGCAGGGTTACTCCCCCATGAACTCTGGGAGCAAGGACAGCCTGGAAGCAGCGGCAGGTGTCACCCTGCTGGATGGCAGTCAGCTTAACAGCCACTTCAAGATGGAAGTGGAGGAGGGATTCTGCAGCCCGAAGCCATCTGAAGTAAAGGTATAACAAATAACACACCTGCCAAGTGTGGAGCAAGCAGAAAATGTAGCTACGTCTAATGCTTCTCACTGATTTAATTAGCCTTCATTATGAAGTGACTTGCATCTCTGTTTTCAGGACTTTTCCTTTGTGTACAAGCCGGAGACGTGTCAGCCATTCATCGGCTGTTCCATGTACGCCCCCCTGAAGACACTACCCAGCCAGTGTCTGTTGCCTATCAAACTGCCAGAAGACTGTGTGTACACACCCAGCTGGACCCTGGGAAAAATGGAACTGATGCCAACAGTGACAAACGTCAATCTCCTCACCAAAGACAGGTTAAAAAAAAGTTGCACTAACAAACTTAAATGCATTCATGTCATCCAGGGAAATGCAAGGTCTGTTGTGAACCACCATGTCCCTCACAGTTTATCAAAACACATTGCATTTTAATGAGTTCATGTAATATGCTACTGCATGGATGATAGTTGGTAAAACTTGAGTGGCCCGATAAGGCAAAACTTTTCAATTCCAATTTTAGCAATTAATGAAGTTTAAACAAACTGTAACATGAAATGAAATTGCTTTTTATCTCTCCAACAGTAACGTCCCCAGCGTGGAGCCAGACTACAGCCAGACCTACACGCCTCAGACCCATACACCCTTCATGTCCAGTAGTGCCCCTCCCAGCAACAGCGGCACTGGCATCCTGCCCTCCCCAGCCACGCCACGTTTCTCAGTGCCCACCCCTCGCACACCACGCACTCCAAGGACCCCTCGCGGCCCATCCAGTGTCCAGGGCTCGCTCAAATATGACAACTCTGATCTTTATTCCCCTGCCTCCACTCCCTCTACTTGCCGCCCCCTCAGCTCCGTGGAGCCAGCCACCGTACCCTCCATTCCCGAGGCTCACAGCCTCTATGTCACCCTCATACTCTCTGAGTCAGTCATGAATCTGTTCAAGGACTGCAATTTCGACAGCTGTTGTGTGTGTGTCTGTAACATGAACATCCGAGGGGCGGATGTAGGCGTGTACCTCAAGGACAATGGCGAGGCCCAGTACCCATGCACTTGTGGTTTCAGTGCCGTCATCAATCGTCGGCTTGGCCAGTTAGCTGGACTCTTTCTGGAGGATGAGCTTGACATGGTGGGACGGGGCTCAGACGCTAGCCGGGACACAGAACGGTGTTTCGAAGAGCTCCGAGCTTCCACGACACACAAGGCAGGCAGCCTGAAGGAGAAGCCTCCAGATGAGCTGATCCTTCTGCTGCAGGACCAGTGCACCAACCCTTTTGCCCCGATGGCAGGTGTGGACTACCCCAAACCGAGCTCAGCCCCCTGTTCTTTCTTGAGGGTTGGCGAGAGAGACTGTTACAATGACTGCTACATGGCACTGGAGCATGGCAGGCAGTTCATGGACAATATGTCAGGAGGCAAAGTAGATGAAACACTAGTGAAAAGCACCTGTCTTCATCAGTGGCCAAAATTCAAATGTATGTGTTCTTGTGTTCCCTACTGCTTTTTTCTCATTTTTTCTTAAAAGGTAACATTGTTAAGACTCCTTCCTCTTTGTTTTTCCCCATGTAGCAGCAGATATGAGCAAGCTGTTCTCTCAGGACATCCTGCGGGTGTTGTTGTCTCTCCAGCCTGTGCTGCAGGACACCATTCAGAAGAAGAGGAGTGTTCGCTCGTGGGGCGTTCAGGGACCGCTTACCTGGCAACAGTTCCACAAAATGGCTGGGAGAGGATCATATGGTGCGTGGAAAGTGTTCAAAACTATTTTCTGTTAGAAAATTTTGTATACTGGTTTTATAATGTAGTGTTGATTGGTCATTTTGTTGTTTTCACCACAGGTACAGATGAATCTCCTGAGCCATTGCCCATCCCAACCTTTTTGGTTGGTTATGAGCATGACTTTGTGGTGCTGTCGCCTTTTGGCTTGCCCTATTGGGAAAAGCTTCTCCTGGATCCTTTCGGTTCTCAAAGAGATGTGGGATATGTTATCATCTGCCCAGAAAATGAAGCACTGCTCCATGGGGCCAAGACCTTCTTCAAGGATCTGAGTGTTATTTATGAGGTACGCACCTGGCAGATTATAAAACTGTCTTCTTGTTGTAACATGCCCACCAAAACAGTTTCATGCTCTAAAGAAATGATTCACTGTTTTCTTTTTTTCTGTTCACTCTGACAGGCTTGTCAGCTTGGGCAACACAGACCCATCTGTAAGAGTCACCCAGAGGGCATTTTGAAGGTTCGCACCACAGAAGGCAGGAGCATGACAGAGCAGCCCCTTAGTGATTGGTTCCTTAAGATGGCTGCCAGAGACGGAAACAATGAAGCCTTTAATAAGCTCAAACTCTTTGCTCAAGTGTGCCGATATGACCTAGGTAACATTTTTTTACTCATAATGTTGCACATTCAGGTAGTAAGGTGACATGGGTTTGTACAAATTATTATTATTTTTTTAAACTTTCTGACCTCTTTCAGCTCCATACCTGTCAGAGCAGTCTTTGGATAGCTCTCTGTTGTCCCAGCGCAGCCCTGCCATGGCCTCGTCCTCCTCTCAGACCTCCAGCTCTTCCAGCACTTCCTCAGGACCCCAGAGCACCAACACTACCAGCTCCAGCACCAGCTCTGCCCAGGTCAACAGCACCCCTCCCTCCTCAGGCTCCCAGACTATTGGGGGATTGGCCTCGAGCAAGCCAAGCTCATTCTCGATGTATGGGACAGCGGGCTTGCAGGGCAGCACGTCACAGAATGGACCCCAGTCAAACCCACAAGGTGCAGGGGGGTTGGCAGAAAATGGACCCTCAGCCAACCAGCCTCAAGGGCCCACTGAGACACCAGAGAGGTAGGTCACCACTGTTTTATATAGTATCTGCTTATATGTTGATCTTAAGCTTTTCTGTTGAATGTTTTAGCACTCGCAACATCCATGTCAAGTTCTGTCAATTGTACCAATTTACACAGACATCACTCCCCCCCATAGATGTGCTCGATAACTTAATTTCTCAAACTAACCCCTGAATATTAGTTTTGTAGTAATTGTGCAAATACTAGACTATCCAGAGTGGACATGCACATACTAGCACTGTGGACTGGAGTTGGTACAGTTGCTTTTTTTTTTCTTTTTCCAGCTTTTCCTCAGCAGAGCACATGCAGTGTCCATCAGTAATATTTGTTATGGTAGTTATTGAGCCACTGCAAGCAACTGGCATATTTTCCATTCTGGCTAGGTAGTCGAACATGTGGGGAAGTCATCTGTTTGTTGGGGGGGGTTGTAATTAAGGATTAATTGATAATCCATGAATGAATCTGCTGATGATTTTTTTGGTGAATTGTTAACTACAAAAAGTAGTGAGAAATGTCCATAAAAACTTCTAAGGGCCCAAATTTACACCCTTTATTTTTTGTTTGACCACTCCAAAAAATATTCAATTTAAAATAACACAAGAGAAGGAGAAAGAGAAAAGGCTCAACTTTTGGAAGCTGGAGTAACTTGGCATAACATGGCTTTAGATGAGTCAATTGACACTGAAAATAATTGGCAACTCTATACTGTCAAGCAGCTCTAGAAAGGACCCTGCATTACACTGAACCTGAGATAAAAACCCATTATAACATTTCTTCAAAAACATAGTGTTAAATAGAGATTTGTCAGCACGACCAGTTGCTGCTTCTTTTTGGGTAATGTTCCTGTAGTAGTGGCAGCCAGCACAGTGGTTACAATATTAAAGTCAACCTATAGTCAGTATGTACAGTAAATAGGAAGAACAGACCATAGATTGACCTGCGTACCTGATTGACCTGAGTAATGATGTGGCTTTTCTTAACAGCACAATGGAGCGAGACAAAGTGGGCAAGCCAACTGATGGAGAGTCCCACGCTGTGTCTTACCCACCTGCCATCGTGGTGTACCTTGTCGACCCTTTCAGCTACGAAGACGCAGACAAAGAGGTCCACTCCAGCACCTACACGCTGGGCCTGCTGCGCTGCTACATGGAGATGCTCCAGTTCCTGCCTGCTCACATAAGAAATGCTGTCTCAGTACAGGTACAGTGTGAGAAATCTGATGGTTTCTTGTTTTTTATGCTCGAGTCTGCTTAGAATTTAGAATAGGTTTAGAATTAATGTTCAAAGTTAGGGAACTAAGGTGAGTGACTGGATGTGTATGACAATAGTACCAGATTGACAAATTAAGTTCAGACTCTCCAAAATAAACTGCTGCTGAGCTGTGATTGATGTGATCCTTAGCCTTAGTTAATGACCTGGCTTTGTCAGTTCAGTGACAGTAGAGCAGGCTACCAACAGGCACACAGGGAGGTGAGAAGGAGCAGGGGACTCATTAGCAGACACTGATAGAGGTGGCAACTGCACCACCTGTGATATAGTGACACAGGATTGCATCAACATGCCAGAGGGAACTCATAAACACAAGAGGTGTGAACGTGCTAATGGTTTCATTGTTAGTCTTTATTACAGCAATGACGGAATAGGGTAGCGTTAATATTTATCCTTTCTGTCATTGGCTGAAGATTAATTTATACATAATTTCAGAACATAGTGACACAGGTAAAATATTTAGATTTTACCAAAATTGTCAGAAGAGAGGTTTTGAAACAATTCTGTACATTTTGAGCATCCAATCCGACTGAATATTCTCAGTGAACATGTACAAACAAGTACAGCATTGCTTCAACCTGAAACTGTTTTTACATTTTTGGGAGAAATGGAAAAATTGCAAATTCTGAATTTTCATTTGCTTTTAATAAAACTCTTCCACTACCATTTTAGCTATTATTGCGATGTAATCACTTGACAAGTACAAAACAATGACGTTGATTTGCATTTTATTAATATTTAAGGAATACATGCAAACAACTGAAAATGTGAGACCTACAGGTTGCAAATGCATTATCACAACCCTATCTTAGGTGCCCCTGTTTGTTTTCCTCTCAGATTGTTCCCTGCCAGTATCTGCTGCAGCCGGTGCACAGCGGGGAGCGCCACCTCTACAACCAGCACCTCAAGTCGCTGGCCTTCTCTGTGTTCACTCAGTGTCGCCGGCCTCTGCCCAACTCCACCAACTTCAAGACTCTGACGGGTTTTGGCCCCGGTCTTGCCATTGATATGGCCCTGAAGAACCCAGAGGTAATTGCCATTCTGACTTCATGACTGAAGTGCTGTTGCAGTAGATGTAGCTGGCCAGCACACACTGACACTGTGCTGTTGCGTCCTCTTTTACCTCTGTGCAGAGGCCGGAGTGTCTGCGCCTGTACACACCACCCTTCATTTTGGCTCCAGTGAAAGACAAGCAAACAGAGCTCGGGGAGACGTTTGGTGAAGCATCCCAGAAGTACAATGTCCTGTTTGTCGGCTACTGTCTGTCCCATGACCAGCGCTGGCTGCTGGCCTCCTGCACCGACCAACATGGAGAACTGCTGGAGACCTGCATCATTAGCATTGATGTACCCAACAGGTACGTGCACTAATGTACGAAAATAAAATGCCCCACAGGCTCCCTAGTTATTGATGATATTTAAACTCCATGTGTTGTTTTCGCAGGGCTCGCAGGAAAAAGGGCTCAGCCAGACGACTGGGTTTGCAGAAGCTGTGGGAGTGGTGTCTCGGCCTGGTGCAGGTGACATCGCTGCCATGGAGGGTAGTCATTGGGCGGCTTGGCAGAATGGGCCATGGCGAGCTGAGAGGTACACACACACACACACACACACGTGTTTGTAGAGCATGCAGTTATGTAATGTTTTAAATACATGAACAAACATTAATGTGCCCTTGAAGGATGGAATCTTAAACACATAAAGCATGTGTCTGGCTTAACCCTTCCATGCATAGTAGCCACAACAGTGAACAGCTATTTAAAAGCTGTTTACTTATATGCACATGGGTTCTGATTGTGTAGTTGCGTATCACCTACTACAGTGGATGCTTGTGTGGCTTAAAATGGATGTCCGGCTAACAACTGCTTCCTATTGGTTGGACAGATACTGGGTGTTATACTAGGCTGATTCTGTGCTTGCTTTGTAACGGGTTGGTGGGAGAATAATTCATTTTCAGCAGGTCAATTTCAATCTAAAATGACATCAACGCATATGATGATATCCTGGCGCTTTTTTGCCCACACTGGAATGTGAGGGCCGGTCTGGTTTAAAACTTTAGCTGGCTGATTTGCCGAGACATGTTCACCACTGATCTGCTCTTACCTTGTCCCTGTTCCAGACTGGAGTATTCTGCTGAGCAGGAGGAACTTGCAGTCCCTCAGTAAACGACTGAAGGAGACCTGTAGGATGTGTGGCATCTCTGCTGCCGACACTCCCAGCATCCTTAGCGCCTGCCTGGTTGCCATGGAGCCTCAGGGTTCTTTTGTCATCATGCCAGGTAAAAGTTAATGGGGAAGAGAGATCTGTTTACTTGATGTTTGTTACAGAGTGGATCTGTAAGTCTCAAAAACAATCATTGTTACATCCAGCTGGGTTGTACTGACAGAAATGTGATACATCACTAAACTCACATACCGTCTCGTCCCTGCTGGCTCCCCATCATTTTCATTTGACATCAGTTTTTTGGAGTTTGAATTTAATTCGGCGAACAAAGAGTGAACACCAATCCTAATGTCCAATGGTTTTACTGTGATCACAATGACTGTAAATCTGACAGTCTTTGCTCCACCTTGTCTCTGCAGACTCTGTGTCAACAGGTTCAGTCTTTGGTCGCAGCACCACACTCAACATCCAAACATCGCAGCTGAGCACTCCTCAGGACACATCCTGCACACACATCCTGGTGTTTCCCACCTCAGCCATGGTGCAAGTCAACACCAACACTTCAGAGCCCATCGACATAAACTTCAATCCTATAAATCCTGGTACGAGCTGACAGAGCCTCAAAAGAAATGCAGAATTTCTTGCTTAGCATCAAGAGACACTCAGTCAAACTCTAAGGTCTAAGGTCTCAACTTGTATTTCCTTTACAGATGGATCTGATGGAATGGGCATCTTTGAACTGTTTGACAACGACATGGTGGATCCAGATCTCATCAACATCCTGCCCAACTCCCCCACAACCTCACCTGTTCACTCCCCTGGCTCTCACTACCAACAGGGGGGAGATGGAAGCAAGGTTAGTCACCTTTCATTAAAACAAACACAAAGTTCTAGTATAGAATATGAAGATCATTAACCTGCATGCTACTTGTTTTTACACAGTGACCTGATCACATAATTTCTGACTATGGAACTGTAGTAAATTGTTGTCAATCATCTGCTGATTGAAAGTGACTTCAGTAGAAAACAGATCCTCAGGTGGAGCAGAATGTAACAACACTGCATCCTGTTCTTCTTGTAGATGAAGGCTGAAATTTGAAAGACTTAAAAAGATCTACTAGAGCAAATTCACACTCAAATATGTACCAGTGTGCTCAACTGTTAGTGTGTCGTGTTTGCCATAAACAATATAACATAAACTGCCTGGAAACTGTTCTAAATACAAAACTCATATTACAGCAAATGGGTCTTACTGTATTAATTAATTCCATCGACATCATCTTGCAGGGCCAGAGTGCAGACCGTATGGAGTCTCATGAGGAGGCTCTGAACATTCTGCAGCAGCCAATGGCTTTGGGCTACTTTGTGTCCACAGCAAAGGCTGGACCACTGCCTGACTGGTTCTGGTCAGCCTGCCCTCAAGCCCAGAACCAGTGCCCACTGTTCCTCAAGGTATGTGGAAAAACTGTTGGGAAACAAAATACTTATTACCCGTTAGATTAAATAATTGACTTTTTTTTTTTTTTTTTTTTTAAATCTATAAACTGTAACATTCATTTAATGTTTGAACAGTTTCCTTAATCCAGATGTGACTTCTGACCAACAGTCTGAAACCCACTTTACAAGCAGGAACAAGAGCATCTTTAGTATTTTTGCTTGACAAATCAGGCCAAAAACATATTTCTGCATTGTGCACTAGTGATAGAACAATGACTAATTATTATTTAGGCCTGAAAAACATTTGGTTTTCAGACTGGAGGCAACGTTACAAATGATTTAACTTTAATTCTCCATTTCTTTTCCCAGGCCTCTCTGCACCTGCACGTGTCTTCTGTGCAGTCAGATGAGCTTCTGCACAGCAAACACTCCCACCCCCTGGACTCTAACCACACCTCTGATGTGCTCAGGTAGGCTGCTCAGATCAGTCTGTATGTTAAAATAAGGAGAATGACATGGGTTAAACTTTGCTGTATCTACCTTCCACCACAGATTTGTTCTAGAGCAATATAACGCCCTCTCCTGGCTGACTTGCGACCCTGCAACCCAGGACCGGCGCTCATGTCTGCCTGTTCACTTTGTGGTGCTCACCCAGATGTACAACTTTATCATGAACATGCTCTGAACTCTAACGGGATCAAACTGCTGAGATTTGATTGGACGGATCGGTCAGTCACTTGAAGGACCTCACGCTCCATCAGAGCAAATGTGGAGGAAGCATCCCTCCTCCTCCCCCGGCCCGGTGTATGTCACAACACTGACTGCAAGTTTCCAGTCAATCAATCAGATGCCAAGAATCCATTTTAGCGTTTTGGAAGATCAAGGGACATTTCATAAAGGAGAATAAATTGTCTTTTTAAACAACTGTAGATTGCAATCTATGAAATTTTATCTTAATGAAATGCCTGCATATATTATTTATTGTAAGTTTTTAAATGTGGAATTTTTAATGCTTAATATCTTTTGTATATTACAAATCCTAGAGGGTGTGTACATCTCATTGTAAAGGAATTGGTTTAAAGAGTGTAATTTTCTCAATTGCAACACAGAAAAACCTGTTCAAGTGAATTTGCTGTAGATTGCCTTTAGAAAATTATTTTTTCAAAAGGGTACAAACCTTTTTATTGCCATGCTGTAAAAATGAAGTAAAAGCTGGCCTGGGCATTTGAGTCCCACCCAATGAGTGGATGAGACTTACCTCTCTGTCTGCTTTGGCTCCAGAGTCTCTCGCACAGTAACTCAATGAGCTCTGAAAAGGAATTAAAAGGTACATTGTCAGATTATATATTTTATATAACAGATTTAGGTAATTGTGTGTGTGTATAGGTGTACATATAATTGTGTGCCGCTACTGATGGTGCAGCTTCTGTTTTAGGAATAAAGTGCGTCTACCTTAACGCCTGTGGTCATATTGGCTTTTTTAATTATTTAAAAAATATTTTTTTTAATTTTATTTCTTAGAGCTTTGGGTAGGCAAGTACTTCTCTTAAGAGTATTGCAATAATTCAAACTGGCACTCCCATAAACAATGAAGAGGCAGATTTAAAGAAACACTGGTTACTATTAGGGCAAGAGAGAGGAACATTATACACAGTTCTCATCCTACATTTCCCATAATGCAATTTGGTAACATCTGTTATTAAACCATACTTATCTGGTGCCCACTTCTACACTAATGGGCTGTTTGTTGTGAGCTGCATAATGATAATCTCCTTTTTCATCTTAGTATATTTCATTACATACATTTCAGTTTCATACTAACCTCAAATTTAACAAAATCAGTGATGGAAAGTTGAGTACATTCAATAACATTTCTATTTTCTATGTTTTAGAAGTTAATAGTGTACTTTTTACTCTACTACATTTGACAGCTTAAATTACTAGATACTTTGCACATTCAGAGAAAGTTCTATATCATAGATTTTTATGGAATAAAACTATAGATTGCTGGGAAATTCACAAACTACCCAGCATTATATAAATTAATTAAAATGACCTCTACCCTTAGCACTTACAAATTTAAGATGAACACATGCATGCCTCAGGGATTATAGTAAAGTAATATGATTTACATATTCTGAAATTGGCCCTTTTTTTTTTATAATTTTTTTATAGATTTACCTTTGGTACTTTATCTGTTAATGTTAATACTTCAGTTTTGATTGGTGCTCATTTGTAGCAGAGTATTTGTACACTGTGGTGTTCCTGTTTTACTTCAGTAAAAGATGTGACTACTGCTTCCATCACTGATTAAAATGTCTTTAAATAATTTTTTCACAATTTATTTTACTATTTTGCGCCATTTCTTTCCCAAAATTGCATTGTGCACAATACTGTACACCAGTACACCAGAGAATTTTCACTTTCCATACTGGATATATGAATGAATATATTAATGTTACTGAGTCACTTTTTCAGTTTTAGGAAACTACGTATAACTTGGAGATATAGAACTGAGCTACAGCTGGTGTCTTCCCAATGTAATGAAACAGGCCTTCTGCTAAAGGTTTTGCAGTCATTCAAATTAATTGAAGTTAATTTATGTGCAGATTAATACAAAACTTTCCATTTGACTTAATGATGAAGCCATAGAAAACTGTGTCTGGGCAGTATTTGAAAAGTACTTACAGGAAACTTTCAGGGTTGAGCTGGTTCACCAAAAACTGGTTGGGTAAACACTAAGGGGTCCTCTTAGCATCCATCCCTGCAGGAGAACAACATATTTGTTTTACTAAATCAGTTTTGCGTGGTCATACGACACTTCACTTATTCTTTTTTTTTCCTCACTTGCATAGTTTGACCATTACTGGATTTTTTTTTTTTTTTAGGCCGACATCCAAAAATGAAGCATGTCAGTTTAAGGCACTTAGCCCTTCAATCATCCAACCCCATCATCCAACAATTGTATTGTAATGTACATCACAATTGTATATTAGCAATAAGCCGCTGACAGATAATTGGTGAATTAGGAATTTAAAATAATAGAAAAACATTTTAGAAGCTGTGAATGAATAAAGTTAGTCTAAAGTTGCCCAGACTGTAGCTACTTGCTAAAGATGTTGCTTTAAGTTGTCTAATACCAGCTCAGTAGTTTACTGTGGGTTATGAAGGGCAGTGATTGTGGCTGTTTACAGACGGAGCAGCAGCCCACACTAAAAGGATTTGGATGGTTAGTGAGAATGGCATTAGCTAATCAAGGAGAACATGTTATCACACAGCCTCATCCAATCACCATCTTATGTTCTGCTTAACGGGATCCAATCGAAGGGTAGCCCAATTCGTCTGTGACCATTTGGGACAATGAGCTCTGGCCAGAATTCACAGAATTCGCAGAATTCAAAGAATCTGTTTTGGAAGTATTTAATCAGGAAACCCAAACATTGAAGCTAAATCGAGAGCTGATGTGTTGGAGCCAGCAAGCAATCTTCTTAGGTTGATTGTTTGGTGCCATATGGGCCTCTGTGTTGAGCTTCACACATGCTGCTTTGTGCCTGAAACAAAAGAGCTGCCTTTGTTTCAGCAGTTAAATATAAACAGCTGGGGGGTAACACAGAATAAGTTCTTATTTCCCAGAAAACATAAGCAGTATTTGAACTGCTCAATAAAATGTACTACTACTAATGGTAAAGTGATATTTTATCAATCTGTCTTAAAAACATTTTTTTTTTTAAATTATATTAAAGTCGTATAAAAGGTTTTTGCTTCTTCTTTAAACTCAGTTCAGTTGAACTATATGATTGCAGTTCAGTACTTTTGGGCAGCTGTGTCCTAGTTCCATACTACTTTTAAACCAGGGGTTTGAGCATGTGCATTTACAAAATGAATGTCAAAATTGAGAAGACCAAAAAAAAAAAAAAGTTTCTTTACCATCGCTACTGACTATCAAAGGCTACTTTCTAAAAATATAAAACATGAAATATATTCTTATAAAGCACTGGGAGCACAGCTTAAATAATAATATAACATTTTTAAATAACTATCGTGCCTCCTGAGTTTGGCCATATTTCTTTCAATTTTGACTAAAGGGACTTGCTGTGTCAAAATAAAAGTTTGTAAACCGTCAGTGCAATTTTTAAATAATGATAATATAAAGAACATGCACTGTTCATGCAAAAGGTTTGAAATTCAAACTTAATATACCAAAAATAATTCGAAAGAAAACTATGAACTAAAAGCAACATACATATTCAAGAGCCAAAGCCAATTAGTTAGAGCCGGCTTTACTCCAAGAAGGATTTAACATACATATGCAGTGCACCGTCACTGCTGCTATGCATGCGCATTGTACATTAAAAAGGGACTAGGGGATTTGTTTGTTAGCTTAATTTTGAATGCCTCTCCAGTATTTCTCACTGAAAGCCTTTCCTGTTGCCTCATACTGTAAACTGTCATGCTCTAAACTGAGTCAAAGGGCATTAGGGGACTGATGGGATTAGTTTAAGCCATTAGGAGTATTTAATGGTCTTTCCCAGTGTTGGTAAGTAACACTGACTAATTGACCAGAGGCAGCAGACCACTGACACTGGTCCCTGCAGAACTGATGTAAGAGACAGGACTCACTCTCCTGTTAGCTGAATGGACCAACACAGTAACGTGGCTGATATTTAAATATGATAAGATGCATCTGTTTGCTGATAAACAAGCCAGAAAAGCTGGATGTCTTTGACCAGAGCAATCATCAAACATCAAGCTTTCACATTCACTGCATCACAGGTAAGAAACATATTTACAGAATTATGCATTTGATGTATCATGACTGTAGGTTTAGCGTAATGTACTATTTTAAAAAACAAATACATTTGTATTTCTATGTATTCTTAGCAATTACTTTGAAATATTTCCCCCCGATATTATGTGCAACATGCAACAGTTTATTAATGCATGCACTATTGGTTCTGTTTCTGATGGTGCCAGGTGTTTACTGCTCCCAGTAACATTTATTTTCATCATCAAAAATTCTTGTCACAAAATTTCCAATTTGCCAAGATCCATTTTCAGATGTCTCATTTTTTTAAAGAATGTGAAATTGATAGAGATGGAGTTTATTATCTTATGAGAACCAGAAAATATTAGTATTTTAGAAGCTGAATTTTAATATAAATAGTTATATCTTAACTTTTCATGCAACTACTAGGCATAAAAAAAATTCCCAGAGTTGAAAACAATGTCTAATTGATAGATTTTTAAAAAATTTTTCTTAGAGATGAATACCAGTAAATATCAGATGTCAACCTGTTTCTGATGCCTCATTCACGCTGTTTGAGCTCCCTAACAAACAGCTCAATTATAAGATTAAGAGATTTCTGTGACCCGCTGACATGGGTGAAATTAAGAGAACATAGGATGTGTAACCTTCAACTAATCTTGTCTGTATGAGAATTGAGGGGATAAAGCTTTTGGATTGCTGCAGCTATGGGAGGTTAAAGGAGCACTGACAGGTGGAACTCCAACAGCAAGTAGCTCTACTCCACCTTCTACACAAATTCTGGTGTCAACTCTATTATTTCATTTAACTGCAGGGGAGAAAACTGACAATTTATTTAAAAAAACAACAACAAAAAAAAAACCCTGCACATTCAAATACAATCCAAGACTAATCCATATTTAAGAAAAAAAAAATTTGTCTGACACTTTATCAGAGCTGTTCAATCAACATCACCTAAGGGTTTTGTTTATGATTTATTAGATTCATATAAGGCATCATTTTATGTTTTACAACATAAAACATTGAAAATCCTGTATTCTCTCTCTATTTGTCCAAGCTTCTTTCTTTTCGGCTGCTCCCTTCAGGGGTCGCCACAGTGAATCATCTGCCTCCATTTAACCCTATCCTCTGTATCCTCCTCACCCACACCAACTATCCTCATGTCCTCCTTCACTACATCCAAGAACCTCCTCTTTGGTCTTCCTCTAGGCCTCCTTCCTGGCAGCTCTAACCTCAGCATCTCAGCACTGTCCCTCCTCTGAACGTGTCCAAACCATCTCAATCTGGCTTCCCTGGCTTTTTCTCCAAAACATCTAACATGAGCTGTCCCTCTGATGTCCTCATTCCTGATCCTATCCATCCTCGTCACTCCCAGAGAGAACCTCAACATCTTCAGCTCTGCTACCTCCAGCTCTGCCTCCTGTCGTCTTCTCAGTGCCACAGTCTCTAAACCAGACAACATTGCTGGTCTCACCACTGTCTTGTCCACCTTTCCTCTCATTCTTGCTGACACTCTTTTGTCACACATCACACCTGACACTTTCCTCCACCCGTTCCAACCTGCTTGCACACGTCTCTTCACTTCTTTTCCACACTCTCCGTTGCTCTGGACTGTTGACCCTAGGTACTTAAAATCCTCCACCTTCTTCACCTCTACTCCCTGTAACCTCACCGTTCTACTTGAGTCTCTCTCATTTACACACATGCTCTGTTTTACTGCAGCTAACCTTCATTCCTCTCCTTTCCAGAGCAAACCTCCACCTCTCTAGATTTTCCTCCACCTGCTCCCTGCTCTCACTACAGATGTCAATGTCTACAAAGACAAATCTACAAAGACAATGCAGTTCATTCTGGCCTTCTCTGTACTTCTCCATCAGCATTCTCAAAGCAAATATTGCATCTGTGGTGTCTTTCTTGGCATGAAACCATACTGCTGCTCACAAATGCTCACCTCTGACCTCAGCCTAGCCTCCACTACTCTTTCCCATAACTTCATTGTGTGACTCAACTTTATTCCTCTGTAGTTTCCACAACTCTACATGTCTCCCTTGTTCTTAAAGATGGGCACCAGTACACTTCTCCTCCATTCCTCAGGCATCCTCTCACTCTCCAAGATCTTAAGTACTCTCTATTTGTCCAAGAAATGTTTACAAAAAAATAAATAATCAAAATAAACCCTTGTAAGGCCTTGTCTACTTACTAGCATATCACAGCCCCCCCCCCATTCACTAACAGCATTACTAACCATGTGTGCATGGGAGGGATAGATCCTCAATTAATTAAATGGATTGGTGCACTGACTGACTCAATTGGATTACTGTCTGTAATGCAATCTAACAAGATATTGTCATTTGCATGTGATTTAAAAGGCAAATTGACTGCAAAGAAATGCTTATGTACTGGTAAGAGACACATGCTCCTAAAAATATACAAAGGGACAATAAAGAGACACAAAACAACCAAAAGGAGACTGGAAAAGATCCCAGACACACACAAATCAACTACAGTAACATGCTATGTGACCTGTAAAAGATGCAAAGCAGCCACAAAATCAGATAAAACCATCACAAAGTCATTCATGGATTGTTTTGCATCTCTTTTCATCTGTGGCTCTTGATCCAGGGGCCTATTGTCTCATAATCCATTTATGATCCTGCCTCCTGCCACTCACAGACTGGCTCATCAACACTGACACATGCAACAGCACACTCACCTGCACGCCTTCACTCCCATCCTGCACCAATCCTCGACTGTCCTATCTGCTCCGACTCTGATGGTAACACAGGACACCAGAGTAAGTAAAGAGTCCCTACGCTTTAACACTAACCTGTGAATGATTTTTCTGCTTAATCATAACATTTTTTAGAGGTTTCTTCATGTTTAAATGATTGAAGCCGCAATGAATAATTTCCAGTTGGTACCTTTTACCTCTTGCTACAGTTCAACTTGCACATTCCCAGAGGAACAATGAGGCCTTCTCCTCAGACAGCAACACAGAGGTCCTTCAGGTCAACAGTGAGTCCAAGATGCACCAATGACAACAAACACAGCAATTAAAATGTAGAGAGTGCCAAATTCCTGCTCAACCCACTGCTGATTACCTGGATCAGGTGTGTTCAGCCAATCAGAAGCTGGGGGATACCATTTCACTTTGTCCTCACTCACTTCCACCCTCATCTGAGATGGTATCTTCCAGCTTCAGAATGGCTGAACACACCTGATCCAGGCATTCAGCAGTGGGTAGGGCAGGGATAGTTGGAAAAACAAGCAACAGTGGATCAGGATTGGGCACCCCTGGTGTACAAACTACAGACTTACTTTTCTTTCCTTTCTAAAGTCAAAGCACAATTATGATTAGTATTATTTTAATTAAATAAAATCTAACAGATCACCAGTTAATAGTTTGTTGCAAAGTATTTCTTTTTTTTCCTTCTTTTCATAGAAAGTAAGGAGATGGGGCGCATTGCATGTTTCCATTGCATGGAAGATTTACCACCATAAACAACTCAAGGTAATAATTACAAACATTCAAATTTTTAAATCACATGTACTGCATCCAGAACAGATTTTTCCTTTTTCAAATGTGGCATTTTGTGTCTGAAATTAACATCAGTTTGGATCATTATATATAAAACAGCAAATTTGCTCCCAAATTTACAATTTGTGCTGTTTATTACTACAAAAGAGTGACAAAAAAGATGTTTCTATAATGTTGACATTTACAACAGTTTTTTATATTTTTGTTAATATAAACTGTCATTGTAAGGTGCAGTTTTGTGTGTAACTGCAAAACTAGGTAGTACTATACAAACTGTATTTGATGCATTATTGAACAGAAAATGCAGCAAAAATCCAACAGTCTCCATCAAGAGCTGACACCCGAGTTTCCATCTGCCATTAATCTACCTGAGTCGGTCCAGCATGAGGAATCAGACCAGCCTGCCTGTATACAACTAAATCTAGGTGAGGTTAAGGCCAGCGATGTGTGAGCTGCCATTAGCAATAGAGATGATACGTGACGCTAATAAGATATGTCATTCTCACCTTTTAGATTCTCCATGTGGGCACTGTCCATACAGAAACACTGGAAACAGGGCAGAAAATGTACATCAGTTTCAAAGCGACTCAGGACCTTCCACATGTTCACCAGTGTCTTGCCACTGTCATTCAGCCAAGCGGGAAAAAGTGGAACCGATCCTGAGCCGGCACTGGAAAAAGAAACTTGATGAGAAGGAGAAACCCACGGGCCACTGTGCTGACACGATACAGAGTTCACCTCTTACAGACAAGACTTGGGATCTGACGGTGGATCCTGAACTTGACGGCAGACGAACCATCTCTCGTGGGAGGAAAAGGCAGCTTGAGACTGACAGTTTTATTAAAGTGAAGAGGGTGAAGCAGCAACTGGGAGATGACCAGTTTGAGCCCTCTCCATTCAGGACTCCTCATACACATTCATCTCCACACACTATGGCAATGCAACAGATAAACATCAGTCATTTGAATGTCTTATATCCTAACAGTAGTGGATATAATGTTACCAGAACTCCTAAAGGACTCACTGAGCCAGTGTGGGATGCATACAAAGGAAATGTGCTTCCATTGAGACAAAATGTCCTAAAAGACTATTCATTGAATACCTGCAAAGTAATTAGGATACCCCATCTAACACAGAGGCATAACGAGGCTTTCCCTGGTTTCTTTGCACAGCCTGTTTATGTCCCTCTGGCTTTGAGGCAGCAGGGGACAGCTTACGTAAGCAGGAGGGGGTTTCTACGCTCACCTCTTGAGAACAGTCAGCTCAACTACTGTGTATGTCAGCTCCCTCGTCCTGGCTGCCTGGTGACATCCTACCCAGGACCCTGAGTCTCCAGGGTCTGTATATCTAGGCACCACAAATCAGCTATTGTCATGAAAACAATCATACACAGTGTCTTACTGGTCATTGTAGCCTCTGCATTAACTCACTGTTTTGCAAGTAAAAAGCTTCTGATTGTCTCAATTAGTATTACCAAAAGGCAGTTTTACAGGGTTGATCTCTTAGAGTTTGTGTGCACTGCGTGTAATGATTCCCTTGCTAAACTGATTATTTAACTAAATGTTTTTAAAAATGGGTTGTTTCTTAGGTTAAACTAAAAGTTTGAGGTTCTGAGCCAACACACTGGTGTTTAGTGGATATTTAGTGTCTTCAACATATAAATGTTACAATGTTAACATATTGGAAACGATCACGAAGTACAGGCACTGAAGTCAATAGATGTCATTCTCATAGGTTGTTGCTCATAAAATAAACTATGGACAAATTGTGACCTGAATCAACCAACCAACATCACTGTAGCTAAGGCTGGACAATAAATCAATTAGCGTGTGTATGTCCATTTTTTTCTGTTTGCATGAACTCATCTAAAAACTTAATTCAAAGATTTTCAAAACTACACGTTGTTCTCAGATAACTAGGACAATTTGAGCAATATGAAAAAAGTCACTAGCCAGGCTATTCTCTTAGCAGCACGTCGACAGAGTAATAACACTGGAGGCAGCTGTGCAACAATAACACAATGAAGCACCAGCTGTAGGGCTTTCAGTATGTGTTGTTAAAAAATAAAACAGGTTTTAAATGAAATGATGCACTGCTGTTGAACAGGGAGTTGATAAACAGCTGATGTCCTTACTTTCCTTACTTACTCTACTGGCTGCATCCACCATCACTCAAAGTGCTTGTTGCTTGGCAAAACTCACACGTGCGGGCGTCTCCAAGGAAACGGCAACAGCCTACATTACTGTCAGAACTGCAGAGAATTGCTGGTGTTCAAGTGACAGCGGAGAAAACAAACCTGGGTTTTAAGATTTTAAGACCTTATCGTTCAAAAACAAAAATGAACCAATTAATTCAATTACTTTGATCCCAAGCCCTTCAGAAAAAAAAAAACAAGAAATGCTTACTTTTATATCAAAGATGTATTAAAATTTATCACAGTAAAATATAACAACACTTCAAGGCTACAATAAAAAATAATCTCTGAAATCATGGATGCATCACAGGAAATGGGATATGGTGCGTAAAGACCAATTTGTTCGCAGTAGCGTTTAACTTGATGTAGGTTTTACTGAAAACATTGACCTATTAGAATAAATTAGAGCTGCTATAGTTCCAGTGATGTGTCTGCTGCCAGTTCCACAGCAAATACTAAAATTGACAATTTAATTATTATTATATAAGAGGCCACACTGGACACCTGTGATTTGATCCGGTGTAGAGTGGACAATCAAACCACATCCATGCCAAGACCCCTTGCAACCTCTGTCAGGGCCTGCACAGCTCCAGATGTCCCACTACCATCACAGTCCTCCTGAGACAATCCCCCAGGTTCGTCCTCAATGTGGGGGATGGTGCTCATCACACAGTAGACAGGAGAGTCACTGCCTCTGGGGCTGGGCTGAGATGAAATGTCCCCTCCTCCTGAGAACTCTGAGGAGCACGAGGACGACGAGCTGGAAGAGGGCGATGAGGACCCTGTGGGAGAGCTCCGGCCACTCTCTGGTGTGACTGCAGATCTCTTGTTCCGGTTGCTGCTTTTTGGACGTTTACGAACACTCGGAGGCTTCTTTGCCATGTTCTTCATGATTTCTTTGGTCACTTCCACAGTCTCAAACCGCACCATGTTTACTTTTAGGAAGCCATCGACATCTTTTCGGTATCTATTGAGAAAACAAATGTTTTTACATTAATTAGTTACTCTGAAAGTGCTTGATGCACAACTGATGGATATTAAGCCTGGTTAATCTAAGTAATGGTAATGTTGCATTGACCTGCAGTCATGAAACCAGTTTACTCAGGGAAACCAGGTTACCAAGACACCACATGCACCTGCACTGTTGCAACCAGCTTACTCTTGCAGTAAGTGGATACATGCAACAGGCCAGTAATCAGATTTTGCACTATCCTTGGCCTTAACTTGGAAGCATACATACTTATTGTACTTGTAGTGATGAAATACACTCAGGAGTGAGTGTCTGTATGTCAGAGAGCTCATGACACAATTAGTTAGTAATTCTAACACAGCCTGCAGTCCTTCTTGTGCACATGCAAGTGAAAAAAAAATGCATTCTTCAATAGAAATTATGTTTCTCTAATTCCCTATACTAATCATGGAGACCAGACTGAATGAATGGAGGCTACTCTTTTCCAACTTTTCTTTTCACTTATGCTCCGCCAGTTTGGGAAGGTTTTCAGATTAGGTATAAAATTTGGATCTGTGGAGACATCTTGTTTACATAATGCAACTATTGAAGACAGAAGGACTTACCGAAAGCGTGAATGTCCAGAAGGCCATTTCAGCTCGTGTTTTTTGCGAAGGTGAAGTGTGAGAGTGTAACACCAGGAGAAGACCTTATCACAAATATGGCATTTATACTTGGACATCCCCCCAACCTGTTGGAGAAGAAATTGTGTGAAGATGTAAATGACAGAGCATCATTTCAATGGTAAGAATGAAAAATAATCATGTGTAGAGGTAGAGAATGGCTTTACTGCCTGTTTTACACTCATGCTAACAAACCTCATGCACTCTCTTGAAATGGTGGCTCATGGTTTGGAAGGTCTGGCAAGAATAATCACAACCCTCCACTGTACAGTGATACACAGTGCCCTCGTTGTGAACCTCTGTGTGCTTTTGTAGATCTCGCTGGTTCTTAAATCTGTAAAAAAAATAAATCAATAAGCAATACTCTATACTATCAATATTTATCATTATTTAAATTACCTTTAATATCTTTGTTTTATAATCAAAAGTTACATTTTTTAAGCATATGAGTACTAAAACCAGAGTTATTGTGTTTAATGTGGGTCCAGTAGTTTTCTGACTGATGCAGATGTGAATAGATATGGCTGATTGTTGTGGCTCTTTTGTTTGTATTAATTAGAACTTCTGTAACATATTTTAAAATTCCAGTTTCTAAAAAAACAGATCAATTTTAAAATATCCCAGAGACCCTTAAAAGCATGAAAATGACTCCTTTGTGCAGAATCAATTAGTTACAAAAAGGATTTTCTGTTGTCTGGTAATCCAATAAAAGGGTGAAGACATTAGCCTTCATAGAGTCTATTAAACTGTTGTCCATCTATTATCTCTCTTTAGCCTAATTTTCCTTCTATATAGGACTTAAGATAAGTTACTTTCAACAGGTAATAAATAATAACCTTATTAGTACAGCAGTTCAAAGATGCTCAAACTTGAAACCACTATGTTTCATGCCAAATGCATGAGAATAGAAGTGGTTGTACATGGGGTTTTACTGAATTCCTGATTTTGACAGTTGCTGACAAGTAAACATCCAATCAGCTTTTTTCAAAGGGCTACCTTTTGTCACAAAAGTCACATGGGAAGGGCCGCTCATCACAGTGACGGAACCTGATATGGATCTTCAGAGCTGCCAAAGTAGTGCAGGTCATGTCACAGAAGGGACACTTCACCTGATTCACTAGAGGCAAAGAAACAAGTAATAATGGGCTTTTTAAGGCAGAGTGCAAAGAGTTGCAGCAATATGGTCGAGACAGAAGTGATGAAGTGTTTATATTTTCCTATAGTTACAGGAGAACACCTGGATAAGACACAAAATTTCATCCTGTCACTGTCACAAAGTTCGAAGCTGTCGAACTAATTAAATGAATGAATTAAATGTGACCACTATACAATATTGAAATTACATAAAGTTATTACCATGCTGACGAACATGATCCCTCAAAAGCCTCTCACTGGAAAAAGCTTTGCCACAATGTTCACATACCAGTGACTCTGTTTGAATAAACATATACGTAGAGGTCAGCATGTATGCAACAGATTTAGCACTTCAACAGTCTAAAAACTTCACCTAAACCAAAGTGTCCCTCTCACCCACTGGCTCAGCCTGCCTGTGCAGGTGGTCAAACAGCTTTGTGTTGCTGGAGAACATGCTGCCACATGTAGGACACGCTACAAGTCTCTCCTGAGTGTGGCTCCGCATGTGTTCTCTCAGACGGTACCTGATTTTGAAGAAGGCATCGCAGCCTGCACAGGAGATATGAAACACAGATCATGCCCTGCCACAACGGGAAAAGGTGCACATGTCAGGAAGGTCTGTTTAACTTTATCTGGCTAAGTCATACCTGCCCACTGGCAGAAGAGAGCCTGCTGTTGCTGTGAGAGAGACTGTAGTTCAGCACTTTCAACGTGATTGTCCACATGTCGGTAGAACCACTCAGGATTGTTAAATGTACTCTGTATAAAGAAAAGTATTTACATTCTATGAAAAATTCAGTCACTGGATGACCAATGAAGAACTTAACTAAAAAAATAAAAAAAATAAACAATACCTACATCGCAATGCTCCCACTGGCAAACATATCCGTCTGATCCTTCAGGAACCAGGTTGTTGCTGTGTAAGCCCTGGTTGCAGCTGGGCAGGTCAGGACGGGACTTGAGCAGCTGTGACCCAACAAACTTGAGCTTACCGTGGTAGTTGTGGAAGTAAGCATGGACCTCGAGCTCTGTAGGGCTACCCATGGACAGAAATTCACATCCATTCCAGAGACAAGCATACTCATCTAAACAAAGATAGGGAAGGAGTAATCACTGCAATGAAACAAGAAGAGCATCTGCAGAATCATCAGGGAGTCCAGTCATACTGCTGATAAAAAAACAGAACATAAGCCTAGTGAAAGTAAGATGAAATGCAGGGCTGCTGGATAGCATTGCATTAGTTTTAGCTACAGCAGGTGCACATAATTAATAGGCTGTCTCCCTGTGTTTGTCTCTTTACCTAGTGTCTGCCCACATGCTAATTTAGCCTGGTTGACTTACCTAGCTCCTCCAGGGCATCTTTATCTCCCAGGTAGTCCTTTAAGTGCAGGGACATATGATCGCTCAGCTCCTCCATGGCGTGGCCCCTGAAGCTGCATGAATCCCACTCACACGCCACCTCAAACTTGTCCAGCCTCTTGGTAGTCATCATGATGACAGCTGTGTGCTCAGCTGCTACACACCCGGGCCCCACCGCCTCAACACAAACAAACATAGCTGCTATTTTAACAAGCACACCATGAATAATAAGAGGACAATGGCAGCAGCTATGGAGCTACATCACAGCTAGTTAGAGCTCAGCTTCGTTACGCGTTTTTATTTCACTAGTTAAATAAACAACCAATACGGAGCTAAGTGTTGACTTTGTGTAGTTTAGTGTGTTGTGCCCTTTCCTAAACAGCAAACCATTCATTTCAGCCGAGTAAGAGAAGAACGCATTTATATTTTAGTGTGAGGTTTTTAACCAGAGACGAATTTTTTCCGACACTTGAGACAGAAAGTTCATAAATGTTTCTTACGAGCAGCTCCTGTGTCTCAGCTCCTTCCCTCCTCCGAATTGCTTCTGTTTATTTCCTCCCAGACCGGAACATGTTCTGACTTGTCTGTAATTCAAACTGACAACACCGCCCCCTGCTGGGCCGGAGCCGTATAACACGAGCTCGTCTTAGATCAGAAAAAGTCCGAACTATTTCTGAGTTTCGCTGAGAAAAACAAGAAGGCCACTTTTATTGTTATTATTATCATTATTATTATAATTATTATAATTATTATTATTATTAGTAGTAGTAGTAGTAGTAGTGGTATTAGTAGTAGTAGTAGTAGAAGTAGTATTTATTTATTTTATGTTTATTATCATCATCATCATTCTCATTATTATTATTGATTTATTACTATCATAGCCATCTGTCTAAATTATAAAAAAAACAAACTAGTATAATATTGTCTTTTTTTCATTTAACTCTTTTATAAACAGTTTTTACTAACATACAGTGCTCAGCATAAATGAGTACACCCCCTTTAAAAAGTACTAATTTCAGTACTCAATGAACAAAAGAATCATTTCCAAACTTTTCACAAGGCTGAGTTTTATTGAACACTTATTTAACTCCATAACATGAAATTAAGGTTAATAATCTAACTTAGATCACAAAATCTTCAGTTTTACTCAAATTGGTTGAAGCAAAAATGAATACACCCCGCAACAAAAACTACTACATCTTGTATTTTGTATGAGCACCATGATTTTTAAGGACAGCACCAAGTCTTCTAGGCATGGAATGAACAAGTTGGCGACATATTGCAACGTCTATCTTTTTCCATTCTTCAAGAATAACCTCTTTTTGAGCCTGGATGCAGGATGGAGAGTGATGCTCAACTTGTCTCTTCAGAATTCCCCACAGGTGTTCGATTGGGTTCAGATCAGGAGACATACTTGGCCATTCAATCACCTTCACCCTGTTCTTCTTCAGAAATGCAACAGTAGCTTTAGATGTGTGTTTTGGATCATTGTCATGTTGGAAAAGTGCACAACGACCAAGTGCACGGAGTGATGGCAGCATCTTCTCCTACAGTACAGAGCAGTACATTGTTGGGTTCATGATACCATCAATGAAATGCAGCTCCCCAACACCAGCAGCACTCATGCAGCCCCACATAAGGACACTGCCACCCCCATGTTTCACTGTAGGCACCTTGCATTTTTCTTTGAAATCCTCACCTTTACGACGCCATACAGTTTTAAAACCATTAGTTCCAAAAACAGTGATCTTTGTCTCATCACTCCAGAGTATAGAGTCCCAGTAGTCTTCACCTTTTTCAGCATGGGCCCTAGCAAATTCTAGGCGTGCTTTTTTGTGCATGGGCTTTAGGAGAGGCTTCCTTCATGGACGATACCCATGCATGCCATTCCTCTGCAGTGTGCACCGTATGGTGTCACGGGAAACGGTCACTCCAGTTTGGCTTTCTACTGCTTTAGCTAACTGCAGTGAACTTGCATGGCGATTTTCTTCAACCCTTCTCATCAGAAGACGCTCCTGTCGAGATGTTAACTTCCGTGGACGGCCTGGACGTCTCTGTAAGATGGTTGCACTTCCATCTTTCTTAAATTTTTGGATCACTTTTGCTACAGTATTTTGACTGATATGTAAAGCTTTGCTGATCTTCTTGTAGCCCTCACCTTTTTTGTGTAAAGAAATGATTTCCTTTCTCAGATTTTGTGACATTTCTCTTCCATGGGGAGCCATTGCTGACAGTATGAAATGGGAAGGGCTTTTCTTTGTTAAGTAATGTCCTTTTATAGTCACCTCTCTGCTGGACACCTCTTGAATGAATGAATCATTAGACTCACCTGTGGTTGAATGCTTGTCAATTAGAATTTTGTAGTTTTAAGTGTGGCTTTTCTCCTAAGACTATAATTGGGCTGTACTCATTTTTGCAACATGGGCTTGAATGAATTTGTTAGGAAAATCACTTTTGTGTGTGTGCAAATTAACAAATCTTGTTTGCAATCAATGGCCCACATTTGTGGGAGTATTTTGTAGTATAGTATCTCATAGAAAATGTTGATTCTGAAAGGAAACTAAAGGTTTTCTGACAAATGTAGTGGGGTGTATTCATTTATGCTGAGCACTGTAAACCCAATAAACGTATTATTGTATTTATTATACCCATGGATGTGTAAATAGCTGAACATACTATTTTTCACTGCTGTATTTACTTGTAATTTGTATTCCCAATGCTGACCTCTGCACAATATAATCATGTAATGATTGATTGATATATTTTCATCAAAATAGAACCAATGAATCTGTGAATTTATAAATTAGACCAACTTTGGGTTACTGTGACCAAAACAGCCCAAAATCATTTTCCATGTCTATTTTTGGGCTATATTTATGGCCATAACTGATGATTATTATTTGTGATGTAGTCAAATCAAACAACTCATTCATGTTGTTCATATCTGTTTTTGACTCAGAGAGGCAAAGTCCTATGTTTGTCCACAGATTCTTTCAAACTCCACAACTACAAACTGGTAAGAAATTGAACAATTTCTGCAGGAAATAATTTGAGAGGTGTATGATCGACATTTAAAATCCATTAAATAAACCCTGATGAATGGACATTCACAGTTGCATCTGCAGTAGAGCTATGGGTAAGGTCACCAGTTAAACAAACATGCATGTATTTGGTGGGACGAAACCAGAGTACTTGGGTGAAACCCACACAGGCATGAAGAGAACATACCAACTTCACACAGACAGACAGGTTTTGCCAATTTGAATTTTTATTTAGAGTTAATAATTGGATTTTAAACATGCTTACTGTTGGGGCAATTTAGAGAAATTAAAAGTGTTTGGACTGTGGGAGGAAACCGGAGCACCCGGAGAAAACCCACGCAGACACGGGGAGAAGATGGAAACTCCACACAGGAAGATTGGGGTTTAAACCCAGAACCTTCTTCCTGTGAGGGGACAGTGCTATCCACTGCCCCACCCACCGTGCTGCCCTTAATTGAATTATTTTTTGAAGTAATTTGTTAATGGATTTATGTTTGTGATGCTGATGTTTAGGTTTTCACAGCATATTTTGGTTTGCCAAATTGTCTCAAGTCAAATTTCCACTGTGAAGAGTCATTTTCTGTTTTTCCACTTTTGTGGTTTCCTGATCCCCAGAAAGTGGCGGATTTGTTTCCAGAATGAACTTTTCTTTTTCATATCTGGGATGATCTCTGCAGAGACTTCAGTCTTCTCTGTGACTGCAGGATCAGAGAGGGGATTAGGGAGGGATTCCTCCTGACTGCACAGGTTGTCTTTGTGCTTCACCTCAGCCTCCTCCTCCTCCTCCTCCTCCTCCTCCTCCTCCTCCTCCTCAGGCTTCTCCTCAGCCTCCTCCTCCTCCTCAGGCTTCTCCTCAGCCTCCTCCTCCTCCCCCTCCTCAGGCTTCTCCTCAGCCTCCTCCTCCTCCTCCTCAGGCTTCTCCTCAGCCTCCTCCTCCTCAGCCTTCTCAGGCTTCTCGTCAGCCTTCTCAGGCTTCTGGTCAGCCTTCTCAGGCTTCTCGTCAGCCTTCTCAGGCTTCTCGTCAGCCTTCTCAGGCTTCTCGCAGCTTCTCAGCTTCGTCAGCCTTCTCAGGCTTCTCGTCAGCCTTCTCAGGCTTCTCGTCAGCCTCCTCATTCTCCTCAGCCTTCTTCAGCTCATTAAAGAGTTTCTGGTTGAGTGATGTTTGAAGGTGGAGTCGAGTTTTCAGCTGCACCACCTTTCTCTGAAAGTGCCACACTTTCTGACTGTGGTTTTCCTGGAGGGTTTCGATCTCCTCTGCCATCTTTAGACGAAGGGTGTCCTGCTCAGCCTTCAAGGTGTTGATCAGGTGCAGGTCCTGTGTCTGCCTGTCAGCATGGGACTTGTGTGCCTCCTCAAGCTCCTGCTGAAGGTTGTCAGCCTGCTGCCTGGCTGTGAGAACATCAGTTTCATACCTCAGTTTGACCTCATGGTATGAAGCTCTGATCCTCTCCAGTTCTTCTTGGAGAACCTTGTTCTTCTCCTTCTCCACCTGGAGCTCAGCTTCAAACTTCTCTTGGCTGATGATATGTGCCACTTGCAGCTCCTCATAATCTTGCTGAAGCAGTTTCTTCTCCTTTCTCTTGATATTATTTCTCACTTGGGTGGCGATGTTTGAGGCGCTGAGGGCTTCTGCATCGCTGTATTTCTGCAGCCTCTCCAGCTCTTTACGTGTTTCTTTTTCCCTGTTGATGTACATTTCTTTCAGGGTCTTCTGTTTGGTCAGTTGTTCTCTTGTGTCCTCCAACTCTTCGCCAAGGTGGATCCTCCAGTTTCTTTCTTTAGTGAACAGGTAATTAAGCCTCCCGATTTCCTGGTGAAGTGCATTGCACTCCATCCAGGTGACCTGATACCTATCAGGTACCGGTCCACAGGGTCTCCTGTTTTGGAGCCTAGGGTTGTAATTGGCCATTTTGTATCTGGTAGAATCAGATATTCTGGAACAGTGTAGGTTGTCTCTGAACAGATGCTGTCTGTAACAGTTACAGGTTGTAGTTTTCTCTTCACAGTTGTGTGTCACTTGCTGAACGGTTTGAAATGGATGACTGACAGAAAAGCTGCACTTTTACAAGGAGACCTGATGATGTCATATTTTCATTCTATTTGCTTTCATCTTTTTTTTTTTTTTAATGTTTACATTCAAAACCACACTCTGTCATTTATGCAGTAAAGTGGTTTACAGGCAATTGTTATTATTATTAAATTAATTTAATAATTAATTGTATCCATCCATTTTCTATAACCGCTTATTCCTTAACCAGTCACAGGGATCTGCTGGAGCCTATCCCAGCTCTCTTTGGGTGAAAGGCAGGGGTACACCCTGGACAGGTCACCAGTCCATCACAGGTGTTTTTCTTCATGAAATTAACTTAAAAAAAAAAAAAAAGAAGAATTAAACAAACAAACAAAAAACATCCAAATTCTATACTGTCTTATATTTCATACACAATGAAACAAATGTATGTAACAAGCCAGACAAG
Source organism: Mastacembelus armatus (assembly GCF_900324485.2). Classification (NCBI taxonomy): domain Eukaryota; kingdom Metazoa; phylum Chordata; class Actinopteri; order Synbranchiformes; family Mastacembelidae; genus Mastacembelus; species Mastacembelus armatus. The sequence continues at coordinate 12,535,783 of NC_046645.1, forward strand.
TCTTTTAGAGGGGGCAGAGCTTAGACAGCTCACTGATATTCTTTTTTTTTTTTTTTTTACATCAATTAGTTACTCTGAAAGTGCTTGATGCACAACTGATGGATATTAAGCCTGGTTAATCTAAGTAATGGTAATGTTGCATTGACCTGCAGTCATGAAACCAGTTTACTCAGGGAAACCAGGTTACCAAGACACCACATGCACCTGCACTGTTGCAACCAGCTTACTCTTGCAGTAAGTGGATACATGCAACAGGCCAGTAATCAGATTTTGCACTATCCTTGGCCTTAACTTGGAAGCATACATACTTATTGTACTTGTAGTGATGAAATACACTCAGGAGTGAGTGTCTGTATGTCAGAGAGCTCATGACACAATCAGTAGAGGGCAGCTACACCCAATGATTCATTTTTTGCAACGATACTGTCACAGTAATTCTAACACAGCCTGCAGTCTTTCTTGTGCACATGCAAGTGAAAAAAAATGCACTCTTCAATAGAAATTATGTTTCTCTAATTCCCTATACTAATCATGGAGACCAGACGGAATGAATGGAGGCTACTCTTTTCCAACTTTTCTTTTCACTTATGCTCCGCCAGTTTGGGAAGGTTTTCAGATTAGGTATAAAATTTGGATCTGTGGAGACATCTTGTTTACATAATGCAACTATTGAAGACAGAAGGACTTACCGAAAGCGTGAATGTCCAGAAGGCCATTTCAGCTCGTGTTTTTTGCGAAGGTGAAGTGTGAGAGTGTAACACCAGGAGAAGACCTTATCACAAATATGGCATTTATACTTGGACATCCCCCCAACCTGTTGGAGAAGAAATTGTGTGAAGATGTAAATGACAGAGCATCATTTCAATGGTAAGAATGAAAAATAATCATGTGTAGAGGTAGAGAATGGCTTTACTGCCTGTTTTACACTCATGCTAACAAACCTCATGCACTCTCTTGAAATGGTGGCTCATGGTTTGGAAGGTCTGGCAAGAATAATCACAACCCTCCACTGTACAGTGATACACAGTGCCCTCGTTGTGAACCTCTGTGCGCTTTTGTAGATCTCGCTGGTTCTTAAATCTGTAAAAAAAATAAATCAATAAGCAATACGCTATACTATCAATATTTATCATTATTTAAATTACCTTTAATATCTTTGTTTTATAATCAAAAGTTACATTTTTTAAGCATATGAGTACTAAAACCAGAGTTATTGTGTTTAATGTGGGTCCAGTAGTTTTCTGACTGATGCAGATGTGAATAGATATGGCTGCTTGTTGTGGCTCTTTTGTTTGTATTAATTAGAACTTCTGTAACATATTTTAAAATTCCAGTTTCTAAAAAAACAGATCAATTTTAAAATATCCCAGAGACCCTTAAAAGCATGAAAATGACTCCTTTGTGCAGAATCAATTAGTTACAAAAAGGATTTTCTGTTGTCTGGTAATCCAATAAAAGGGTGAAGACATTAGCCTTCATAGAGTCTATTAAACTGTTGTCCATCTATTATCTCTCTTTAGCCTAATTTTCCTTCTATATAGGACTTAAGATAAGTTACTTTCATCAGGTAATAAATAATAACCTTATTAGTACAGCAGTTCAAAGATGCTCAAACTTGAAACCACTATGTTTCATGCCAAATGCATGAGAATAGAAGTGGTTGTACATGGGGTTTTACTGAATTCCTGATTTTGACAGTTGCTGACAAGTAAACATCCAATCAGCTTTTTTCAAAGGGCTACCTTTTGTCACAAAAGTCACATGGGAAGGGCCGCTCATCACAGTGACAGAACCTGATATGGATCTTCAGAGCTGCCAAAGTAGTGCAGGTCATGTCACAGAAGGGACACTTCACCTGATTCACTAGAGGCAAAGAAACAAGTAATAATGGGCTTTTTAAGGCAGAGTGCAAAGAGTTGCAGCAATATGGTCGAGACAGAAGTGATGAAGTGTTTATATTTTCCTATAGTTACAGGAGAACACCTGGATAAGACACAAAATTTCATCCTGTCACTGTCACAAAGTTCGAAGCTGTCGAACTAATTAAATGAATGAATTAAATGTGACCACTATACAATATTGAAATTACATAAAGTTATTACCATGCTGACGAACATGATCCCTCAAAAGCCTCTCACTGGAAAAAGCTTTGCCACAATGTTCACATACCAGTGACTCTGTTTGAATAAACATATACGTAGAGGTCAGCATGTATGCAACAGATTTAGCACTTCAACAGTCTAAAAACTTCACCTAAACCAAAGTGTCCCTCTCACCCACTGGCTCAGCCTGCCTGTGCAGGTGGTCAAACAGCTTTGTGTTGCTGGAGAACATGCTGCCACATGTAGGACACGCTACATGTCTCTCCTGAGTGTGGCTCCGCATGTGTTCTCTCAGACGGTACCTGATTTTGAAGAAGGCATCGCAGCCTGCACAGGAGATATGAAACACAGATCATGTCCTGCCACAACGGGAAAAGGTGCACATGTCAGGAAGGTCTGTTTAACTTTATCTGGCTAAGTCATACCTGCCCACTGGCAGAAGAGAACCTGCTGTTGCTGTAAGAGAGACTGTAGTTCAGCACTTTCAACGTGATTGTCCACATGTCGGTAGAACCACTCAGGATTGTTAAATGTACTCTGTATAAAGAAAAGTATTTACATTCTATGAAAAATTCAGTCACTGGATGACCAATGAAGAACTTAACTAAAAAAATAAAAAAAATAAAAAATACCTACATCGCAATGCTCCCACTGGCAAACATATCCGTCTGATCCTTCAGGAAACAGGTCGTTGCTGTGTAAGCCCAAGGTTGCAGCTGGGCAGGTCAGGACGGGACTTGAGCAGCTGTGACCCAACAAACTTGAGCTTACCGTGGTAGTTGCGAAAGTAAGCGTGGACCTCGAGCTCTGTAGGGCTACCCATGGACAGAAATTCACATCCATTCCAGAGACAAGCATACTCATCTAAACAAAGATAGGGAAGGAGTAATCACTGCAATGAAACAAGAAGAGCATCTGCAGAATCATCAGGGAGTCCAGTCATACTGCTGATAAAAAAACAGAACATAAGCCTAGTGAAAGTAAGATGAAATGCAGGGCTGCTGGATAGCATTGCATTAGTTTTAGCTACAGCAGGTGCACATAATTAATAGGCTGTCTCCCTGTGTTTGTCTCTTTACCTAGTGTCTGCCCACATGCTAATTTAGCCTGGTTGACTTACCTAGCTCCTCCAGGGCATCTTTATCTCCCAGGTAGTCCTTTAAGTGCAGGGACATATGATCGCTCAGCTCCTCCATGGCGTGGCCCCTGAAGCTGCATGAATCCCACTCACACGCCACCTCAAACTTGTCCAGCCTCTTGGTAGTCATCATGATGACAGCTGTGTGCTCAGCTGCTACACACCCGGGCCCCACCGCCTCAACACAAACAAACATAGCTGCTATTTTAACAAGCACACCATGAATAATAAGAGGACAATGGCAGCAGCTATGGAGCTACATCACAGCTAGTTAGAGCTCAGCTTCGTTACGCGTTTTTATTTCACTAGTTAAATAAACAACCAATACGGAGCTAAGTGTTGACTTTGTGTAGTTTAGTGTGTTGTGCCCTTTCCTAAACAGCAAACCATTCATTTCAGCCGAGTAAGAGAAGAACGCATTTATATTTTAGTGTGAGGTTTTTAACCAGAGACGAATTTTTTCCGACACTTGAGACAGAAAGTTCATAAATGTTTCTTACGAGCAGCTCCTGTGTCTCAGCTCCTTCCCTCCTCCGAATTGCTTCTGTTTATTTCCTCCCAGACCGGAACATGTTCTGACTTGTCTGTAATTCAAACTGACAACACCGCCCCCTGCTGGGCCGGAGCCGTATAACACGAGCTCGTCTTAGATCAGAAAAAGTCCGAACTATTTCTGAGTTTCGCTGAGAAAAACAAGAAGGCCACTTTTATTGTTATTATTATCATTATTATTATTATTATTATTATTATTATTAGTAGTAGTAGTAGTAGTAGTAGTAGTATTTATTTATTTTATGTTTATTATCATCATCATCATTCTCATTATTATTATTATTGATTTATTACTATCATAGCCATCTGTCTAAATTATAAAAAAAACAAACTAATATAATATTGTCTTTTTTTCATTTAACTCTTTTATAAACAGTTTTTACTAACATACAGTGCTCAGCATAAATGAGTACACCCCCTTTAAAAAGTACTAATTTCAGTACTCAATGAACAAAAGAATCATTTCCAAACTTTTCACAAGGCTGAGTTTTATTGAACACTTATTTAACTCCATAACATGAAATTAAGGTTAATAATCTAACTTAGATCACAAAATCTTCAGTTTTACTCAAATTGGTTGAAGCAAAAATGAATACACCCCGCAACAAAAACTACTACATCTTGTATTTTGTATGAGCACCATGATTTTTAAGGACAGCACCAAGTCTTCTAGGCATGGAATGAACAAGTTGGCGACATATTGCAACGTCTATCTTTTTCCATTCTTCAAGAATAACCTCTTTTTGAGCCTGGATGCTGGATGGAGAGTGATGCTCAACTTGTCTCTTCAGAATTCCCCACAGGTGTTCGATTGGGTTCAGATCAGGAGACATACTTGGCCATTCAATCACCTTCACCCTGTTCTTCTTCAGAAATGCAACAGTAGCTTTAGATGTGTGTTTTGGATCATTGTCATGTTGGAAAAGTGCACAACGACCAAGTGCACGGAGTGATGGCAGCATCTTCTCCTACAGTACAGAGCAGTACATTGTTGGGTTCATGATACCATCAATGAAATGCAGCTCCCCAACACCAGCAGCACTCATGCAGCCCCACATAAGGACACTGCCACCCCCATGTTTCACTGTAGGCACCTTGCATTTTTCTTTGAAATCCTCACCTTTACGACGCCATACAGTTTTAAAACCATTAGTTCCAAAAACAGTGATCTTTGTCTCATCACTCCAGAGTATAGAGTCCCAGTAGTCTTCACCTTTTTCAGCATGGGCCCTAGCAAATTCTAGGCGTGCTTTTTTGTGCATGGGCTTTAGGAGAGGCTTCCTTCATGGACGATACCCATGCATGCCATTCCTCTGCAGTGTGCGCCGTATGGTGTCACGGGAAACGGTCACTCCAGTTTGGCTTTCTACTGCTTTAGCTAACTGCAGTGAACTTGCATGGCGATTTTCTTCAACCCTTCTCATCAGAAGACGCTCCTGTTGAGATGTTAACTTCCGTGGACGGCCTGGACGTCTCTGTAAGATGGTTGCACTTCCATCTTTCTTAAATTTTTGGATCACTTTTGCTACAGTATTTTGACTGATATGTAAAGCTTTGCTGATCTTCTTGTAGCCCTCACCTTTTTTGTGTAAAGAAATGATTTCCTTTCTCAGATTTTGACATTTCTCTTCCATGGGGAGCCATTGCTGACAGTATGAAATGGGAAGGGCTTTTCTTTGTTAAGTAATGTCCTTTTATAGTCACCTCTCTGCTGGACACCTCTTGAATGAATGAATCATTAGACTCACCTGTGGTTGAATGCTTGTCAATTAGAATTTTGTAGTTTTAAGTGTGGCTTTTCTCCTAAGACTATAATTGGGCTGCTACTCATTTTTGCAACATGGGCTTGAATGAATTTGTTAGGAAAATCACTTTTGTGTGTGCAAATTAACAAATCTTGTTTGCATCAATGGCCCACATTTGTGGGAGTATTTTGTAGTATAGTATCTCATAGAAATGTTGATTCTGAAAGGAAACTAAAGGTTTTCTGACAAATGTAGTGGGGTGTATTCATTTATGCTGAGCACTGTAAACCCAATAAACGTATTATTGTATTTATTATACCCATGGATGTGTAAATAGCTGAACATACTATTTTTCACTGCTGTATTTACTTGTAATTTGTATTCCCAATGCTGACCTCTGCACAATATAATCATGTAATGATTGATTGATATATTTTCATCAAAATAGAACCAATGAATCTGTGAATTTATAAATTAGACCAACTTTGGGTTACTGTGACCAAAACAGCCCAAAATCATTTTCCATGTCTATTTTTGGCTATATTTATGGCCATAACTGATGATTATTATTTGTGATGTAGTCAAATCAAACAACTCATTCATGTTGTTCATATCTGTTTTTGACTCAGAGAGGCAAAGTCCTATGTTTGTCCACAGATTCTTTCAAACTCCACAACTACAAACTGGTAAGAAATTGAACAATTTCTGCAGGAAATAATTTGAGAGGTGTATGATCGACATTTAAAATCCATTAAATAAACCCTGATGAATGGACATTCACAGTTGCATCTGCAGTAGAGCTATGGGTAAGGTCACCAGTTAAACAAACATGCATGTATTTGGTGGGACGAAACCAGAGTACTTGGGTGAAACCCACACAGGCATGAAGAGAACATACCAACTTCACACAGACAGACAGGTTTTGCCAATTTGAATTTTTATTTAGAGTTAATAATTGGATTTAAAACATGCTTACTGTTGGGGCAATTTAGAGAAATTAAAAGTGTTTGGACTGTGGGAGGAACCGGAGCACCCGGAGAAAACCACGCAGACACGGGGAGAAGATAGAAACTCCACACAGGAAGATTGGGGTTTAAACCCAGAACCTTCTTCCTGTGAGGGGACAGTGCTATCCACTGCCCCACCCACCGTGCTGCCCTTAATTGAATTATTTTTTGAAGTAATTTGTTAATGGATTTATGTTTGTGATGCTGATGTTTAGGTTTTCACAGCATATTTTGGTTTGCCAAATTGTCTCAAGTCAAATTTCCACTGTGAAGAGTCATTTTCTGTTTTTCCACTTTTGTGGTTTCCTGATCCCCAGAAAGTGGCGGATTTGTTTCCAGAATGAACTTTTCTTTTTCATATCTGGGATGATCTCTGCAGAGACTTCAGTCTTCTCTGTGACTGCAGGATCAGAGAGGGGATTAGGGAGGGATTCCTCCTGACTGCACAGGTTGTCTTTGTGCTTCACCTCAGCCTCCTCCTCCTCCTCCTCAGGCTTCTCCTCAGCCTCCTCCTCCTCCTCCTCAGGCTTCTCCTCAGCCTCCTCCTCCTCAGGCTTCACCTCAGCCTCCTCCTCCTCCTCCTCCTCCTCCTCCTCCTCAGGCTTCTCCTCAGCCTCCTCCTCCTCCTCCTCCTCCTCCTCAGGCTTCTCCTCAGCCTCCTCCTCCTCCTCCTCCTCAGGCTTCACCTCAGCCGCCTCCTCTCCTCCTCACCTCCTCCTCCTCCTCCGGCTTCTCCTCAGCCTCCCCTCCTCCTCCTCCTCAGGCTTCTCCTCAGCCTCCTCCTCCTCCTCCTCCTCCTCAGGCTTCTCCTCAGCCTCCTCCTCCTCCTCCTCAGGCTTCTCCTCAGCCTCCTCCTCCTCCTCAGGCTTCTCCTCAGCCTCCTCCTCCTCCTCAGGCTTCTCCTCAGCCTCCTCCTCCTCCTCCTCCTCAGGCTTCTCCTCAGCCTCCTCCTCCTCCTCCTCCTCCTCAGGCTTCTCCTCAGCCTCCTCCTCCTCCTCCTCCTCAGGCTTCTCCTCAGCCTCCTCCTCCTCCTCCTCCTCAGGCTTCTCCTCAGCCTCCTCTCCTCCTCCTCCTCCTCAGGCTTCTCCTCAGCCTCCTCCTCCTCAGCCTTCTCAGGCTTCAGCCTCCTCAGCCTTCCTCAGCCTTCTCAGGCTTCTCCTCAGCCTCTCTCAGGCTCCTCTCCTCTCAGGCTTCCCTCAGCCTCTCAGGCTTGTCCTCAGCCTTCTCAGGCTTTCCTCAGCCTTCTCAGGCTTCTGGTCAGCCTTCTCAGGCTTCTGGTCAGCCTTCTCAGGCTTCTGGTCAGCCTTCTCAGGCTTCTGGTCAGCCTTCTCAGGCTTGTCCTCAGCCTTCTC